>NC_060268.1:176447039-176692834 GCF_021613505.1 Equus quagga | reverse complement strand
GGGCGGCCCCGCGGCGGCGGCGGGCGCGGCGGGCGCGGGCGGCCTGGCCGGGGCCGGTTAAAGGGACGAGTTGCAAACAGTTCAGGAAGTGACAAGTCGATTTCCTCCTCGCTGGGAGCCGCTCGGTACAAAGCGCTCGGCGCCGGCAGGAGAGCGTGCGCGCGGCGGACGCGCGGCGGGCAGCCCGACGACTTGGCGAGCGCCGGCGGCGACGGCGCGGGGCCGGAGCCCGGAGCGCCCCGCCGCGCACAGTAAGCGACCCCGGGCCGGGCGGCGGCGGCGGCGGCGGCCGGGTGGCCGGTCCAGAGCGGAGGTCCCTGCTGTATGCGCCCCAGCCGCCGGCGGGAGGGAGCTCTGCACGCGTGTGTGCTGGGCTTGCCCTTTTTAAAATTTTTGTTTATTTTTTATGTTGCTAGTTTCCTTTTTTTCCGCCTTGTTTCGCAGTGGGTCGGGTGGTTCCTCGGGGCGCTGAGTGTCGCCTCTGGTGCGGGCGTGAGACTTGTCAGAGCGCAGCCTGGGGAACGAACCAGCCTGGCCCCTGCAGAAAAGTCTGCGCTTCCCGGGTCGGGCGCGGGGACGGCTGCGCCCGGGGGTGTCTTCCTCTCCGCGTCAACTTGAGCCCTGGCTCGCGGCGGCGGCGAAGGCGCCGAGCCCCGGGACCCGGGGTGTCCCGCTCGCCCCGAAGTTCCCGCATCGTTTGCAGACAACTCTTTTGTTCGCGGAAGTTTGCGTCCACCACCCCCGGGATTCAGGCGCACAGCGGCGGGGTCCGCTGCTGCCTGACTGGCCGGGGCGGTCACGCTGGGGGTGAGGGGCGTTCGGTCCCTGGCGGGGGAAACCCGCGGGCTGGCTGCAACGGGGGCGTGCTTAATAGGGGGCTCCTACGCCGGCGTGGCTTTTGCACATGGCGAGAAGGGCCGTCCGGCACGGGCACACTGGTTGAGTCACATTTTTGCCAGTCTTTGATTTGCAAGCCCCTGGGAGTCGGCTTCCCCGTTCTGGGTTTCCCTTGGTGAGGTAAGGACACCCATAGTCCAGGGAGGGCCCTCAGTGTGCGTTGTCCCAAGTGGCTTCTCGGGCACCCCCAGCTCCCCACCCCCGCCCGCAGACTTAGGGAACAATGCTCGTGGCGCGGGACAGGGCAGCGGAGCACCGGCGAGTCGCCCAAGCGGGGTTACTTGAATCCCTCGCCCCTGGACGCCCCCTGAAGCCGGGCTCCCTCCATCTGACCGCCGGGGTTCATTAGCACATACTGTACTTCGTAAGATGGTGAACAAAGAACAGCTCTTTGCAGCATTTGATGAATGGGATTCTGCCTCCTATAGGCCACACTCCGAGTCTTCCATACGTTACAGTCTCCGGACTCGGTGGTATGGGCAAGCAGCCCCCGCGGTGGGCTGCATTCCGAGCCCGGGACCCTGGGCAGGGTATTTGTGCCGCCGCCGCCACGCTCGCCTTGCTGGAGTGGGTGCGGATGGAGCCAGGCTGACGGTGGTTCAACAGGAACAAATGTTTGTTGAACTGTTGGATGGTGGAGACAAGGGACTGTTTTCTATTGACTGCTGCAGGAGTTGGAATGGCATTGTTTATTGGCCTGGGAAGCCAGGCAAGCGTCTTGTGCTGCTTACAACATATTAGCAGACTTCCAAATGACATACTAGCATATGTGTTCCCAGCAGTCCCTGCCGGCTGGAAGGGGATCCCTCCTTGCTCCAGATCCTGGACTCCGGGTTAAAAAGTGCCAACCGGCTTGAGAACTTGGGAAGGAATAGAGTTAGCAGACCGGGAGAAACTCGCTGTTTCTGACTTGGCCGGGTTTTGGTTTCATTTTAATTTATCCACTTAACAGTAACTTATCTTAGTTACAGTTTTGATACTGAATTGCAGATCTGTAGGGCTTTTTTTTTTTTCTTTCCCTTAGCTGTGGGCAACTAGATAAACAGAACAGCCGCTTGTCCCAGTTGATAGGCCCCTGTTAGTGGGAAAAGGTTTATGTCTTAAGTTCAGGATTGGTAGCCATTGACCCTGGGTCTGCACCTGGCTAGGGTCTGGATGCTGCTAGCTATCCTGCAGACCTAGGAGCATGCTGATCCAGCTCCCAGGGTGCTGTTCCAGTCCAGCAAATGAAGGAGAGGCGTGGGGCAGGTCAGTGTTTTTCTCCCAAATGCCCCTCCGGAGGAGAAGGTGGTTTTAAGACCGGTTCAAATAATTTTCCCCAAGAACTTCTTATTTTTCCCTGAGAAGGTGATATTGATGTGCTATCATTTTAATATCAAGACAAGTTTTAAGTAAAAGCTAGTGGTACCAGCGCTGTAGAAGTGGACTTGAATATTCTAAGGCTGGCACGACAAGTAGAGCATTCCCTTGTTTTGATTGATAGTGTTTTTAGTCAGTTCCTCCCTTCTGTTTTCAACTTAGGGTTTGTCACATGTCGTAGCATTTTGGAAGTTCATAAAGTTCTTTTGGGAAGAGCTTTAAGATACCTTATTGTCATCATGGTGGCTACACTTAATTGACATTTTGTGGGAAGTCCTGTTGTTATTTCTTAGGCTCTTTCTTGCTACATCTTTTAATCTTTCTCTGTCCCCTTGTTGCTTCCTTCACTATCCCCCGGTCTCTCCATCTCCCCGGTCTGTAGAAACCTAGTGGGCTGAATGTCCTTTAACTGGGTTCATGGAGTGGGCGCCTGACCCATGATCGAAGCTTAGGAAAGGCCAGCCAGCTCTCCTCCCCTGCAAGAGGCTGGAGAGGAGGGAGCCTTGTGTAAAATCTGGGAGCTGGCAGCAGAGGACGCCTCAGAGCAATTTGGTGTATCTTTGCTCTTTAAAAAGCACACCCTTCTCACCCACTGCTTGATGCAATGGGCCCTGAAGACTGAGGGCCGGACCCACTGTCGGATTGTTCAGCTGATGTGTTACCCAGGCACTGTGACTTTTTCGAATTGCATACTGTGTGGAAAACTTTTTGTTCTTGTCCTTCAAAAGAAGACTGAAATAAGCAAATACTCAGATCAGCACAACCCCCATCATTACCACCACCACACACACCTCTCTGATGTGTAAAAAAAGAAACCTGCAGGCATAATTTGTTATGTAATATGCTGATAATACAAGTTTCAGTTTTAGATGGAAACCAGATGTGGAGGGGCTCTCTTTAATTGATCCAGCAAGGGGGACACTTTAATAGATTAACTAGCCCTGGCAAACCCCAAAGGTGATTTTTTTTTTTTTTCTTTTTGACTTGAGGGGAGAATCCCAAACCCGGGGCTTTTTTGAGGTTTTTGCTTCTCAGCTCCTCGCCTTGCTGCAGCTGTCCTTTTTGTCAGACTCTTCCTCTCTTGAAAGAACCGGTTTGTTGCCAACACGAAGCACATGGCCGGGTCTGGCGGGGCTCAGCACAGCTTAACTCTGCTGGGCTCCACTCCCCTCCTCGCCTTGTCCAGCTGCTGCCCTGTCCTCCACCCCACAAAACAGGGCCTGGCCAAGGGACTTGGGTGCTGCAGGGAGTGTCGGCTGGTCTCCCTTGACTCCTTTCTGAAACATCTGGTTGTCCAGGGAGAGTTGCTGTTTAAACTTGCCCAATGAATACACTTTCCAAAATCATTGACTCTCCTTCTCAGATTAATTTCTGTGTTTGTTTCCTGCCTAACTTTATGAGGGTTCTTTCTCCATGGCTGAGTCACCTTTATTATGGCCCAAGGTCGGGGACTGCACTGTAATAGCTGACCCCATTAACAGCAGTTTCATTGCGTGCCGGGATGTGAACTTTGGAAACAAACCCAGAGGCTTAGATATGCTGATGTGCCCAGAGACTTGCTTAGAAAATTTTTGTTTTAGTGCAGTTTACATTAACATGATTAATGACCGTGCCACTGAAAAGTCTATATTCAAAAGCAATTTACTGTTCCCTAGGGTTCTTCTTATGGTGAAGTAATTTTCTTTGCCAAACAACTTTGTTTTAAGGTAACTTCTTCTTTGATGTTTAATTCAAACCTTGTGTGCACACTGTTTGGGATCCAGGTTTGGGCTTCGAGAATTGCGGGTTGTGGTTTTGGTGGCGCCTGTCTTAACCTTCCCGAACTCGGGTCAGAGGGCACCCGGATTCTTGTCTTAAGAAAGTTCTCTGAGATCCTGAACAGCAGCAGAGTTAGTGCCGCGCTGGTTAGGATGGGAGGAAATCTTGCAGGGGAAACTTGGCTGCAGGGTGTCTTGGAGGAGGGATGCGAGGAGGCTGGAGCTGAGGACAGGAATTTTTTTTTTCCTCGCCGCGACTGGAGATACTTGAACTTTTTCAAAAAACAGAGATGTCTTTGCTGCAGCCAGCAGTCGTCTTCTTTTTTTGTTAGATGTAGGTTGATTGAGAGGGGAAATGCTGATGGGTGGGTCTGAAAGCAGCCGTAGGAACCCGAGAAAATAAAAACACGTTTGAAGGACTCTGGAAGATTTTGCATTTCAAAGGGTCTACCTTGTAGAATTTCACATCACGTCAGGGGTTACGGAGCAGTGTGACAGGCACCCCGGCTTCTCTAACCGTTCTCCTCCTCTCCTGCTGTGGGGGCTACTCGGGAAGCTGCCTTTGTGGGGGGGCGGCGGGTAGCTTGGGCAGACCATGCAGGAATATCAAGGAATCAGCAGCACCCCTTAGGCATCTGTGGTCCCTGGAGGGACTTTTCCACAGGGCTGTTCTCAGGAGGTGAAAGCAAATCATGTTGGTAAACAGCCCATTTGACCCCAGAATGCAGGGGCAGGCCAAGTCCTGACTGCTCGCTCTCTTTTCATTCTCCCACAAAACAAAGAAACAGATTCTCCTTCTGTGCTGGTGTAATGTGGTTCCCAAGTTCCCAAGATTCAGGACCATGAAAAGTTGGGTGCAGCAGGATTCAGCTGATGTGGGTGTGGATTGTTCAAAGAATAATAGTGCCCACTGGTAGTTGAAGGCCCAACCTGGGCCAGGGGCTTTACATACCCTCTATTTCTCAAAGCAATCCTGCAGTTAGAGCTGAAGAAACTGAGGCTCAGCGAGGCCAAGTAATTGGCCCAAGGCTGCACAGCTGCAAGGCTGACAGGCTAGTAGCTCTGCCTGGATCTGTCTGTATCAGAGGTTGCTTGCCATCCATACACATGCTGTTGGTCAGTGTGTTCATAAGATAGAGGCCCTGGGGTCTGTTTTATCACAAAGCGTAAATTTTCTTTAGTCTTGTTAACACCACAGGGAAACTTAGAAATTTTAACTGCTTCTTTTCCTTCCCCCTGCTTTCCTACAGCTTTTTTTGGTTTGTTTGTTTGTTTTTTAATGAGTGATTGGATTCTCTATCTACCGTAGGACCGAAGGCAGTGCCTCAGTTGGGAAGACTGAAATGTTTTGCTTCATCCTTACAAAAGACAGATTCACAAGAAAATATAATTATTCCCAGTGACCTTCTCGGGGAAAAGGGAAATAGATCTGGCCGCCCACTAGATGCATCACCACTTATTCAGATTCCATTTTCCATTCAAAGAGATCATTAAAAGGGTTTCCAGCATTTTTTTTTTTTGCATTTGTAATTCACATGTCTCAAAGTAAATCATTTGTGGTGCCTGCTACCCCAGGTTTGTACAGTATCACGTTTTGTTACATGCCTGAAGTAATCAAATAACGAAACCCAATTGTACATCCTCTAGCCTGTGGGAACTTGGTATGCGCCAGCCGGGCTGGGCAGAGGCCCTGCATTCTGTCTCAGACAGATGGCTCTTCGCAGGTTGATCCTGTGGGGGTGAGGGCGGGGGTAGGGTGAGGGCACCCATCTCCTGCAAGGCCTGCCTGGCTGGGTCTGCTGCTCTTTCGGTCCGTAAAGAGTTTGTGGGAGAGGGCTGAGGCCCCCGTGTGCTGAGTTTCTAGAATCTAGAGCAGTGGTTCGCAACTTGGCTGCACATTAGGATCACCTGGGGAGGTTTAAAAAAATTCTAGATGCCTAGGCTGCATCCAGGACCAATTACATCAGAATCTTGGAGAGAAGGGGTAGGACTCAGCATTGGTATTTTCAAAGCTTCTGAGTTGGTTCTATTGTGCATCTAAGACTGAGAAACAAAGGCTGGAATAGACCCCACTCACCCTTCCCTTAGCAGGGGATTAAGAACCTTGCTGTTAAGTTGTGGAATAAACCTATTGGAATATTCTGCTGCCGCCATGTCTCAGTGAAGGGGAATCTGAAAGGTCACCACCCCTGGGTGAAGTGCCTGCCGTAGGCATCATCCAGGTAGTTACTGTTTCTGCTGGTCCAGGTGTTGGGTGTGCCTCCCTGCATGGGATTCGGTACAGACCCTCTGAGCCACCTTCTTTCTGGAATGAAGAGGGCAGGTGTTATTCAGCCTCTTGTCTCAGGGCAGTTCTCGTGCAGGCCATGCATCCCCACTGTTGTGCTGGTCTTTTCAGCTTCTTGACCCTTTTGGAGGTTTGCTCATGGTGCCCTCCGGGGTTCAGGGGAGGGAAGATGTAGTTTGGGTTCAGGGTACATTTTGGTGATTCTCAGTGAGCAGTTGGTCCTTTTCACCTCGGTTTGCAGTGACTGTCACACTGTTAGCCACCTGGTTGTACCTGACTGCTCGGAACCTGTCCTCCTGCAGTCATACTTGGGATTACATTTCTTAGAATTGTGTTTAGAGTGACCAGGCACTAAGGGGAGCACGAGCTTCTCTGGCCTGCTGATGTAATGTTGCGGAGGAGAAATCTGACCCCTAGGAGGTGTGCTGACTTTCCCAAGGTCACACAGCCAGTGCCCAGAGGAGCCAGAACCCTCATCTCCTGAGTCCCCTGCTCAAGGGCTGTGTTCTCTTCTGTGAGACTCACGTTACACATTCTTGCTTGTAGGACACTGCACAGACCCACAGGCACTGTGATCATTGTTCAGAGGGTTCTTTAGCCAAGTGAAACACGCCATTGTCACTCTTGGTCAACTTTGACAGTCCATCCCATTTTTTACCTCCTTTCCTGATGCCTGCTCAGCAAGGATCCCTTAGGTTGCTGAGAGAGTGGGCTCACTAAACTCCTAGAAGGGGAAACTGAGTCCCAGTGGAAAGTGCTGAAACCTCGAGCTTGATGAAAAGGGTTTTGGTCGCTTTGGCAAAGGTTTGTCCATCTGCTCTTCTACACGGTGGTGGTGGTGGTAAAAAGGGCTCTTTCTCCTCTGCTGGGAGTTGGGTTTGGGCCTAATGAGGTGGGACAGAGGGGGATGGTTATTTTCTCCAGGCCCATTCTTCCTGCATTCATTTAGCAGGCATTGATTGGGCACCTGCTGAGTGTCCTGAGTGGAGCTGGGCACTTTATTTCATTAGTTCATTTAATCCTCAGCACAGTCTGTGGCTGAGGGACTAGCTCCAGCTATTGCTGAAAGCACTACTGCTCAGAGAAGTTACTCGCCCTGCGTGAGAGGGACAGTGGCATTGCAGCTCTTTCTGGCTGGCCTCAGTTCTGTATTCTTTCCACCACGCTGTGCTTCCTCTTTGTCCAGTGCCTGCCCCGTGCAGAGGAGGCACACTTCCTGCTGTGAGCAGGGTGCCTTGTCCAGGGGGCGTGCCCTGGCGATTACCGACTGGGCACCCCCTTCGCTGCTACTTCCAGAAGGGGCTCGGGTGGCCAGGTGGCAGAACCTGCTGGGTGGGCCTGTGGGCTCCTGGAGAACAGGGCCTGTCTGGGGCCTGTCTGGGGCCTGGCAGTTTGAGAAGTGCCCTGGATAGAGGAGGTGGCTTGTGGGGGTTCTAGCGCTGCTGCCTGCCTGTCCTCCACCCTGGGAAGGCCACCCTCCTTCCCGGCTGCCCTCTGACTGAAGTGCCCTGACGGACAAGGCCCAGCTGGGAGAGGCCTGGGCTGCGCCTGGAATTCCCCTTGCTCTGGCATTCACGTTGGCCAGGGGCCTGGGAGTGGAGGGAGGTTCCATCTGCTGGCTGGGAGCAGCCTCTCTGCATGTTTGGAGGGAGAAAGACAATGTCCTCTGCAGCCAGCCGCCTCCATGCTCTGGGTGAGGAGAGGGAGTCGTCTCCTGGGGCTGGTGGGGAACGGGGTGTCTGTGGTTCTGAGACTCCAGAGGGGGTGTTGAATGCAGGGGCCCCTCTGTGGCATGGTCCTGAGGCTGGGCTGGGGGGGGCACCCCTCCTGTGAAGGCCCTTTAGCAGTCAAACGATTGTATTCCCTGGATGAAAGGTAGTGGGTACACTGCTGCTCACTTGCTGGACCTACTTTGCTGTGTGACCTTCTTGGCCTCAGGTTTCTCATCTGGCTGGCCCTGCCTCCCAGTGTTTTTAGGAGGATTGGTTAAGAGCCTGTCTTAAGCCTCTTGTGAAGGGTGCAGTGCCATCCGGAAGGATGCGAGGTAGGAGATGTGAGTTTGACTGGAT
This sequence comes from Equus quagga, assembly GCF_021613505.1. Taxonomy (NCBI): domain Eukaryota; kingdom Metazoa; phylum Chordata; class Mammalia; order Perissodactyla; family Equidae; genus Equus; species Equus quagga. The sequence continues at coordinate 176,684,465 of NC_060268.1, read as the reverse complement.
GGGCAGAAGTTCTGCCACGTGGTCCAGGGCAGGCTGCGAGCCAACAAGGGAAGACCCACTGAGGAACTTTGGGCAGAGTGTAGGTGGAACCCAGGTCTGTATCATTTAGGGCCAAGACAGCTCTGGAATCAGCGCCTGGGTTCAAATCCCAGATCTGCCCTTTGCTGACCATTTGTCTTTAGGTAGGTGACTATCTCGTCTGGCCTGGGTTCCCTCATCTGGGCCTATGGCTATACTGACAGCACCCAGCCCATGGATTTAGGACACTGAGACCATGGGTGAGGACACTTAGAGCCCAGCAAACGTTAGTGAGCATCTCGTGCAGTCTCTGGCAGGCATGTGCTGTTGGGAAGACAGATGGAGGGCTGGAAGGACATGGGCAATTGTCCTGATGGCCCCAGTGGGTGACCGGATGAGGGACAGAGCAGAGGGGACTTAAATGTGAGCTGAGTTCGGCTCGATGGGTCAGACTGGGGCAAGTAGAGCCTTTCCTCACCCAGTGTTCTCTGTTCTCAGGTGTCTTACGATTTTTTCCAGGAAGAAGAGTTGAAAGCTTGTGTTATAATTTAGTTTGCACTGTGTCTCTTAACAACAGTTAAGACTGGTGAAATCTTTTAAGCTTTCTCTTTAGGAAACAAAATCTCTGTTTACCAAAAGTGACTTAATTTGGTCCTAAACATAGGAAATTAAGTGCATATAAGTGTCATGATGTGGCCTCAAAATCTTGGCTCTGCTCTCACCAACTTCTGTGAATGAATTCTTTGAGAACCTCAACGGCTGCACATCTATCTGGACTGAGAGTGGGAGGTCCATTTACTACCTTTTTAGATTCTTTGCAGCTGATGTCTTTTATTTGATTTTGCCTCTACTTTCAAGTTGGTGAGCTGCCTTTCACAACTGCAGTCAGGATCCTCCTGGTGCAGGTTCTGTGGTCCCAGCTGGGCTTGCCCCCAGCCTGGCCACCTCTCACCGACTCCTGGGGTGTGCTTCTGGCTGCCTCCAGAGCCCCCCACCACCTGAACATGACTGGCAGTCTCTCCAGAAAAGAGCTCATCTAAGCTCATCAAAGCTTTTGAAATGAGCCCATTACTTGGATGACCGAGGGATGGGCCTATACACTCCCCAGTGGTCTCTGAGCTTCTCTTGGTACAAGCCAGTGATTCTTGGCTGTCTCCACTCCCCATGTCTTCTGAGCGTCACACCTTCTCACCTCCCAGCCTGGCATCCCGTGGGGTGAAGAGGGTGGACAGTGTTGGCACAGGAGATTGCCTACTGTACTTTGGGCAGCTTTGGGGGAGACCCCTTGGTACCAGGGTGTGAAGATTCAGTATTATTTAGTGAATTCTGGGCAGAGGCCCTGACTCCAGGCTACAGCAGCCCTCTCCTCTGAGAGGCTGGCGCCAGGTGGTTGGGGCGGCCTTAGAGAACCCTCTCCAGAGGACCCACCACAGTGGCTGGGCTTGGGTGGCCTTGACACCATTGTCTTGACATCATGAAGCTTTGTGACTGTGGGGCTGTGTGAGGAAGGTAGCGAACGTGTCTCAGCTGCCTCTGATCTTGGTGGATGTGACAGAACTCATCTTCCTTGCCCTCTGCTCCTCTTCAGATGTGTCACTCTTTCTCTTGTGACCACAGAACATTGCCATGCTGGTGGTCCCCCAGGCACAATCCGATTCAGTTAGGATCTAGTAAACTATGGTGGTAGGCCCTGAAGAGTTTGGAGGTGAGTAGACTGAATCCCTGTTTTTGAGGAGCCCACTGGCTTGTGTCATGGACAGTCAGGCTGCGGTTGTTTTTATTCAGTTCCTACTATGTGCCAGACAGTGTAATAAATGTAATGGAGGTTTGGGTACACAAGGTACTGGTGAGTCCTCAGTTGTGCTGTGGTCACAGGAGGGTCATTTAAACCAAACCAAAGGGAGGAGGGCAGAGAAGGCTTTCTGAGTCTTGAAGACTGAGCAGGAGTTTAGACAGATGAAGAATGGGGAGGAGGAGATGTTCCAGAGCAGGGAGCAGTGTGTGCAGAGGCACGGCAGCGTGAGACCGCCTCTGGGGGCATTTGGGGCAACAGCAGGTGGTTGAGAATAACCCGGATCTGGGCGTCTGGGTGAGGAGAGTGCCGCTGGGCTGGTAGCTGAGCTGGTCAGGGTCGGGATGGCAGGGGGTGCAAGATGAGAGAGTCGAGACTTTAATCCTGAAGTGCTGGGAGCTGGTGAGCTGTATGATTTTTGCTTGCACTTTCGAAGGCTCGATGTTTGGGGAGTGGCAGTGCAGAGCAGGGTTGGAGCAGACCACGGGGAGACCACTGAGTGCTCTAGGAGAGAGGTGGTGAACCAGGGCAGGGTGAGGGCTGAAAGGTAGCAGTTGGTCCGTCACCAGCTGGGTGCTGGTGAGGAAGCAGGAGAGGGAACAGTCTTCTCCAGCGGCCTCACCGGGGGCCACCTTCCAGGGAGGTTGCTTATGGGCCCAGTCCTTTTGACCTTGGAGTGACCTCCTTGAAGGGCACAAGACTAGCCCCCTATACATGGAATTTTCATCAAGTGCTGCCTGCTTAGCCAGGGGGATGTGGTCTTTGTTTGTTTTTCGTCAAAGCTCTTGCTTTCAGTGGGGGCACTTGGGATTCCCAAGAACTTCCAAAGTTTCTTGCCTGTGCCTGCACTGGAACTAAAGAAATCAAAACGAACAAAACCTTTTGGCATTGCATGAGTTGAAAAAATCTGATTCAGTGTAAAACTACCCTTTTTGTTTTTCCTTAAAGGAAAAAAAAGTAACCATGTTGGTGTGATTGGAAAAGGAGCTTCAGTGCCCTTTGGGCTGTGTCATGGCGTGTTCTCACTGGTGTTCTCGAAGGGTGGGGGAGTCGCTGACACAAACACACGAGAATGTTCTGCCTGGGTCACCTGGCTTCTGGTGCCTGGCACTCCTGTGGCCTCCACACCCTTAGATGCCAGCCTAGATTCCAGGCCCCGATGGCTACGTGGCATGTGACTCGGGCCCAGAGGAGAGAACTAAGGAAAATAATGAGTCGACAAGGATGAGCAGTTCAGCCCCCCACCCCCCAGCTTTTGGGGTGTCTTTTCCGAGCCCTGTAGGGTCTTGCTGATCACTATTTAGTCCTGATGAGAGAAGTAAGTAAATTAGCTGCAAATGGCCTTAATTTTGGCAATAAACCTCCTCGTTCATCTGATTCCCAGGGAGGTTAGCAAATGCCCTCACCTATAAGAAAGAAACGTAAAAGAGAGATCTGGGGCAGATGAGGCTACGTAGGTCAAGAGGTGAACTGCAAACTGGAGTGGGAGAGCCAGACGCCAGGAATAGAGGCCAAGACCCGTGCGGGTCAGACACCTGGGCTGCTGAGGTGTGATGGCCCACAGGTGAATGGGTTCTAGCCTGCCTTAAAAAGAAATCAGGTTTTTAAACTTGTGTGAGGTTCAAGCATGTCCTTGAGTGCTATAGAAAAGACTTCGGGACGTCCCTGCTCTGGAACATGGCACAGAGCCCCACCGCTCTGCTGCGGAAGAGCATGGCCAGCATGGAGTCTGCTCTGTGTTCACCTCAGGAGCTCCTGGGCCTGCTGGCATCCTGCTTGACTTTGAACCTGTGTGAAGATGCCTGGCCCAGCCCTTCTGCCTTGTGAGAGAACGATTGAGCAGGCTGCTTCTGCGCAGTTTCTGGGTGAATATGGGGCCTGGGGGAGATCAGGTGATGTCCCTCATGGAAGGCAGCAAGCGGCATGGCTAGGCTTCAGGTGCTCTTGGGACACAGGGCCTAATTTCAGCCCCTGGCTGTGGTGGGAGAGAGCTGGGGCCTGGAGGCTTGCTCCCTGTCAGGCAGGCTGCCCATCTCTGATTTGGCCTCTGCTCGGGTTTTGGCCCAGCCCCCTGGTTGCTGCAGCTACACCAGCATGGTGGTCACAGCTAGTGGTGTCTTAGGGCCCTGGAGGAGAAGCCGGTATTCCTGAGTGCCCTCTCCTCTGCTTGGGAATGATCCTGGCACACTTTGCTAGGGAGATGAGGGAGAAGACCTCAGCAACTCTCCCTTGCTAGAAGGGCACCTGGTCTTCGTGTTGAATGGAGGAAGAAAGAAGCTGTCTTTCAGTTCATATTTGAGCTGGGCTTGCTCATCTAAGATTGTGCAACTCTGTAAGGAACTGCAGAGAGCATCTCTTTGTGGCCCCTGTCACCATGGTAGGGGTAGCGTTTTTCAATTTTGGAGGACTTAGTGCTGTGAAGGGTGTCAGCCAGATCTTCGTGTGGATCTGCAGCACCCGAAACTCATTCTGACCCTGCACAGTTAAGGGGAGCTGCCTTGTGAGGGCGTCCCTGTGGTGTACTGGTGATTGACAGCCTTAGATGAGGGGTCTCTGGTCACTGGTGCTGACAAGGGCTCCAGAACAGGAACCAGGAATGTATAACATCTTAGAGCCCTCAAGAAATCATCTACTTTGTTTTCTTAACGATTTCCTTTAGAAAGGAGCAAGCCTCTTATAGTACAAGCAAGTACAAATGAGCCCAGAGAGTCAGGCGGAATCTTGGGTAGGGCTGATGTCAGTTGGAAAAGCCTGAGAGGAAGAGAGCCTAGGACATGGAACCAGGAAATGGGAGCCTTGGATTCTAATCTTACCACTTTATTGCATTTGACTTTGAACCAGCCACTGCACTCTTCTGTAGACGGGGACTAGTAGTGCCTGCTTCACAGGAGAGGAAGGGATAAATAGAATGTCAGAACTCCCAGTATGTATCCAGTTTCCATTTGCCCCGAAAGTACTTTTGAATGCCCACTCTGTGCTGGCAGTGTGTTAAGTGTGTTCCAGGCTTCCCATTTAATTCTTATAACCACCATAGTGGGTACTATGATTATTCCCTTTTTATAGGTGAAGAAATTGAGGTTTAATAAGATAAAGATGCCCAAGGTCATCCAGCTGATGGGCAGTAGTCCTGGGATTTGAACTCCCAGCTCTGTACTCTATATCAGGGGTTGGCAAACTAAGCCAGCAGGCCAAATCTGGCCCACTGCCTGTTTTGTAAATAAAGTTTTATTGGCACACAGCTACTCATTTGTGTACAGTGTCTATCACTGCTTTCATGCTACAACAGCAGAGCTGAGTAGTGGCACCAGAGACCATATGGTCTACAAAGCCTAAAATATTTACTACCTGGCCCTTTATAGGAAAAATGTGCTGACCCTTCTCTATATGGATGCTCTGTGCTCCAGATCTGTGCTGTCCAAAATGGTAGCCACTAGCCACATGTAGCTGTTAGAATTTCTTTGAGCTTTATTGAGGTGTAATTGACAAAATTATAAGATTATTTAAATTTAAATTAATTAAAACTAAATGGAATTGAAAATTCAGTTCTTCAGTTGCACTAGCCACATGTTAAGTGCTTAGTAGTTACGTGCGGCTATTCACTGTCATGTTGGACAGCACAGATATAAAACACTGCCATCATCACAGAAAGTTCCATTGGGCAGAAGTATACTAGATTGTCTCTCCGTGTGTGGAAAATCCAAATCTGAGAGAACTGAAGGTGTAGAGGAGGCATTCGAGGGAAAGAAAGGACACTGGACTTTCCTGGCCCAAAACACAGAATTGAAAATGAGTTCATTGAGTCAGAAGTGATGGAGAAAAGTGTGAGGTGACAGAGGGAACCTGGGCCTGGAGTGAAGAAGCTGCCCTCCAGACCTTCTGTATGACCGTGGACAAGCTACCCAAACTGCCCAGGCCACAGCCCCTAACTGCAAGTGACCAGTTACTCTTTTAGGACCCCTTCAGTCCTGCCACTGTCCAGGCTGTGACCCCAGCTCCTGGCTCACCTGGGCCTGTGGCCTCAGCTCTGCTGTGCTCAGCACATGCACGCCCCTCCTGTGTGTGTTTGCCTGCTGGGCCCTGCGGAAATCCACTGAGATCCAAACTTTCCTGTATTCAGATCATGCTCTGTTTTGGACCATCTGGACCTGACGGGTTGTATCATTGTTCCTACTGTGCTGGGATTGGACCGTTTTTGTTCTGAGGAAATGGCCGTGTTTTCCATGGGCGACAGATAAGGAACTACTTTATTCGTTCAGAATGGTGGCTACTGTGTAGCATGAGGAAGGAAGAGGAGTTCCAGGTCCCTCAGCTAGCTCATATCACATGGCTTTCTCCTTAAAATGGTGTCAGCTGCAACTCCGAAGCAGTCCACTGACTAACTTGGAGCTGGGCTGAACTGTAGCTGTTGTCTTGCTTGGTTCCAATATTCTCTGAATAGGAATCTCTTTAGAAGCTAATTAGAGGCGAGTCATTTTGAGGTGTGAAGACAGATATGGAGAACATAGGTTTTCAGTTCATTGGACCCAGCCATAAATGCATCAGAGCCAGAACCATCTCTCCCAACCTTCATGCTTGCTGATGGACTCTGAACGTATAGAAAAGTTGTGTGGTTGTTTACTGTTGGGCTATTCCTGGCCCAGGGCTGGCTGCTCGGGGGTCTTGAAGTGCTGTGTGTTGTCAGGAGTCTGATGCACTGCTGCTCTTGGGAATGGCTAGGCCTGTCCAAGTTGAGTTTACATGGGTACAGTCTGCATGAATCTCCCTAGCTTAGACAGTGCCTCTATAATCAGGATGAAAACATTTATAAAATGCAAGATGCCAGGAGGCGCTTTCAGAACCTTGGGCAAGAATGGAGGAGAAAACCAGTTAGGTCTGGTGAATTTAGCCATAGAATAGTTGTGTGAAAGAAGCACTTCGTAAGGAGGAGGTTGGGGTTAAGAGGACACACAAAGAGAGGTTTTTTTCCCCTCTTGCTTTAAAAAGGAAAAGAGTAGCCCTGGAAGGCCAGACTTGATTGCGTGCCCCCCTCTGACACTCTGCTTGTCTCTCACCAGCCACTCCCAAAATGGTCTCCTGTGTCTTCCTTCTGTGGCCAGTGGAGGGCTGAGATCGTGGCAGATTGGGCTGTCCCCAGAATTGCTCACTGCTGTCCCAGAAAGGAAGAGAAATTGCATGTGCCCAGAATAATTCTGGGTCAGATAAGTTTACAGTGGAAATTGTTTTTTACTTAGGCAGCTCACATTTGTCGAGCACCTACCATGTGCCAAGCACTGTGTGTCCATTCTCATTCGATTGTCACACAGTCAGCTGTTGGGTAATTGGGACAGCTCTATAGGGAAGGAACTGAGCTCCAGCCATATCCCTGAGAGAGCAGTCCTGACAGGCCAGAGCCCGGCTTAGGCCCTGTTTCTTCTGTTTGGAAGCTCATTTCTCCTTATGCCTGGTGCTTTCCCCAGTTGTGGACCATGCTGCTGTTTGAAAGAGATTTGTTGCTCCTCTGGATGGGCTCCTCAGTCTTGGCCCGTGGGCAGAGAAGTAGGTTGCTTTGTGGGCTGACATTTAAGAACACCCACTTCACGGAGCTTTCTCTTTGAGTGTGTTGTTATGGTACAAGAAGTCTTCATTTGTCCCAGGCTACTTTAAATAAAAGGCAGGAAACCCCCCTCTCATTTCTGTATCTTGCATAGAAGTCATCAAAACAGAATCCTGTGTTCTGTGCAGGAGTTGTGATTGAGGAAGCAGCTGTTCTGTTCATGATGACCCTCCAAAGCCAGCCATCTGTAGGCGTCAGGGATCCAGAATTGTCTGTTCCATCTGCTGGGTTTACTTGCATTTGTTTAAAGTATTTGGCATGAAAACTCTTTCCTTCCCCAACCCCACGATGTGGAAGAGGCCAGAAGGGAGCTCTCGTCTGGTGAGGGCAGGGCAGACCCTGGGTCCTCCTCTGCTCCCAATAATGCCGCAGCTCGCCCTGTAGGATGGATGCCAGGTAGAGAAACGAACCAGGTCAACCACCTCTCCAAGTCTGTGCGGGGGAAGGCAGGCCTCACTGTTTGGGATTGGGAGTTTCATGGCATCACTTTGATGTGCTCAGGATTTCAGACAGGCTGCACTTTCCAGTCATCTCTAGGCCTTCAGCTAACTCAGAATGAGCCGGGAGTGATGCAGATGCATATACAAGACTGTGGGGCGCTGAAGCCAACCAAGTCCACTTGGCTCTTCAAACCAAGGTGAAAACATAATCATCTGGGCGATTTCAGAGTTTTCAGTATCAGCATCTAACTGTTAGACCAGAGGTTGCACACTGGTGGTCTAGGGGCCACATGTGGTCCTCAGGCGTGGTTTGTTTGGCCCCCATGATGCTTTATGAATTTTTGTATTTCTTGACAACATTTAAAAACCAGGATTGTACAAAGAAGTCTGGATTTTTAGCTTTTCTTGACAAGTCAGAAGATATTTAATATTATCCTAGTTCCTCTTTCCCATACAACCGCATCATGTCAGCTGTAGCCAAGTAGCTTTCCACTCCACGCGGCGTGCTCTCTGCGTGGCATCACAGTTCCCACCCTGCGCTCTTCACCCGTTTATGTTCCCTGCTTGGCTCTGGAAGGCATTTGAGTTTGAGATCCCTGGAGTGGACAAGATGTTCAGAAGACAGATTCAGATTTTCTGTCTCTCCAGGTATTTGGTACAGGGCAAGTAGTGGTGAATGGCAGTTACTCATGGAAATGCCCACTACTCAAGGTCATTCCCTCCATAATCCTGCTAGGTTGTTCCACCTGCAAGTAAACTGACAGAGATAAGCCAGTGCTAAGAGAAGGGGAAACTCTCCATTCATGTCAGCAGAGTGTTCACCTCCTGCTCCTGCAATAATCAGTGACACTCTGGAATTCAGCTCTGCAAGCGGGTCCCTTAACTCAGAAGCCTGTCTCGGCCCAGGATGGTGTTCACTCCAGATTGCCCCCCCTAAAGTTACTTAGGTGCTTCACCCAGTTTAATCTTCTTAGTGCAAAAGTGTCTCCATGATTTTAACAAATGCTGCAGGATTTTATTTTGAAACAAAGATTTTTATCTTTAAATTATCTTGACAGGCAGTCTAGCTGCCATGTATCAAGTAGATAACTTCTGCTGGTGGTAGAAAGAGAAAAATTTCTTAGGGTCAATGAGAACACACTTCTCAGAGTCTTCTAGCTTATTCCTTTCAATAGAGACTTAGTGAGGCAAGTAGAAGTAAAGAAAAGATTCTCCAAATGACGATTTATATTTTTCTAGGAATTGTTTTTCTTCTCATATTGCCCCAAATATTTAACATCACCCCTTTCGTTTACCTTTTTCACTCAACCTCATTTTTTCTTCCTCTTGTGGCAAATATTCTGCAAACATTTTTTTTCTTCTGATTCTCACACATTTCACTACTTGGTCAATCTTTGGGCTCTTAGTGTCATTCCAGGTTGTTTGCTGAATTTGAGAAACGTGGGCCATGAATTGCATTGCCTGAAAGCCCTTCTTGCCTTCCCCGATCTGCAGCAGAGATGTGCCATCCTGTTGGCTTCCTCCTCTCCACTGGTCAGTCCGTTCTGCCCCGGGGAGTTTGTCCGATCCCTGATTCCGCTGGGCTGAGACTCTTGAGAAGGTGCCCGAGGCCCTGACTCTGCCAGTGTTCTTGAGTGCATTCTGGGAACTGCTGAGAACTCTTTAAGGACAGGCACTAGGTCCTCTTTATCTAGATATCCAGGTCCCTGGCCAAGAGGAGGTGCTGGAGGCAGAGCCTAGGCCTCCCACCGTTTACTGACCTCATGTATTTTTTCAAGAGACTCAACCTTGATGGACCCCAGTTTTTTCATCTGCAAAATTATCCTCCTAATTGCCAGAGTTCTGCTTACCGAATCCATTAAAACGTTGGTTTCTAAACTTTGGGGAGCACCAGAATCACCTGGAGGGCCTGTTAAAGCAGTGATTACTGGACCCCACTCATACAGTTTCTGATTCAGTCTGTTGGGGGTGGGGACTGAAGCTTAATATTTCTAACAGTTTCCCAAGTGAGGCTGCTGCTGGTCCGAGGATCACACTTTGAGAGCCACTGCACTGAAACCACTTTGTCGAAGCAGGTGCCAAATACTCCACTGTTTACCCCAGCAAGGGTGTGGGTCTGCCTGTGCGGGTCCCAACTGCATGAATGTCTGCCTTTGGCAACTTGTGAGCATGATGTTCCTTTTTACTTTCTCACTGAGCAGAGGTATACACATTTAACATCTTATATTCCGGGAAACTTGACTCTAGATGCCCAAAGATGTTTTGTTTTCCATTTGCTATGGACTGAATGTTTGCGTGCCCCCCCAAATCTGTATGTCGAAACCTAATGTGCAAGGTGATGGTATCTGGAGGTGGGGCCTTTGGGTGACTAGGTCATGAGGGTGGAGCCTTCATGAATGGGATTAGTGCCCTTATAAAAGAGACCCCAGAGAGAGCCCTTGCCCCTTCTGCCATGTGAGGACACAGTGAGAAGATAACCGTTGATGAAGAGACCTCTCACCTGACACGGAATCTGCTGGCACCATGAGCTTGGACTTCCCCGTCTCCAGAACTGCGAGAATAAATGTGTGTTGTTTGTGAGCCACCAGTCTGTGGTATTTTGTTATAGCAGCCTGGGCACACTAAGACACCAACCATTTTTACAGAAACTGTCTTCAGACTCTCTCTGTAATAGTTCGAGAAACATTTATCGCCTACCTTTAGGTCTCTTACAGCGTACCACCCACAGTCCCCGCCTTATCTGGACTCCGGATGCCAAAGGAGGCAACATTGGTGATTCTGAGTTTTGAGCTTTGGTTTCTCAGATAAGTTTATTTTGCCCATTCTCACCAAAGAAAGCCCCCAGGTGGGTTGAGCTAACAATTGTCATGGAGATGCCGGGTAACCTGCCTCAGCTGAAGTCACCCTCTTGGGCAACTGTGTGTCCCCTCACGGTGCTCATGCTCTCTGGATGTTTCCCAAGATTTCTGAGGTGTCAGTCCTCAGGCTGAGGTGCCCTTTGTCTCAGGTGCCCTGAAATCAGTGTTCCCATGTAGTAATGGGAACTGGGACACCAGTGATGCCCAGATTCAACGGCCCTGTCTTATCCCTTCTTTCTCTTACCCAATGACATATGAGCCCAGCCTGGGCTTCTGGAGGTGAAAGAGACCTTGTTACAGCTGGGGAAACACGCCCCGCCGAGAAGGGATGTGCTCAGTCCATAGAGAGTCAGCCAGCGGTGGGATGGATCTGAGTTGTCACTGGTGGTTGACTGCCTGTGGCTTCAGTTATACAGAGTGACTCTGAAATCACACTTATCTCCTGTCTTTAGCTTATGGTGAAATAGCTGGGAGGTGATGGCAGTCGCCACTTTTGCCTCACTTCGCAGTTTTCCTTTCAGTTTTGTAAAGGATTGTCCCCCTTGCACTCCTACTCCTTGAAAACTAGGGGACAATAAAGCAGTCATGATTTTGAATGAAGCGTTTCTGTGGTGTTTTTCTGACTCCTTTCTTGTTGCCCCAGTCCTCTGCCGTCCCCAGGCCAGTTCCTGGCAGCTGAAGCATGTTGGCCCTTGTGCTTTTGTGCTTTCATAGCCACGCAGACACGTGGTGAGCACGTGCTCAGCACATGCCTTGGTCACATACTTGTAACTCGGCAGTCCGAGATGATTGTGACATTCTCATATAGGGCTGTGCAAGGCCACTCCTCCTTCCCAAGAGGGAGCACAATTATCGTATTGTCTCTTGGCATTCTGGGTTAGCTGTGTGGGTCAGAGCAGGGGCTGTGGGTATAGTGAGAGAGAGAAATAACTTTTGCGGCTTTGTACCTTTGTGCTGCCATTTTATGAAAGGGGGAGGTTTGGGTTCCTCTGTTAGGAGCCCCTGGCTCACCTGCCTTTGTTCAGCTCAGTAAACCACCAGCCGTGCCCCTCACAGCTCAGCTTATTCACCTGGTGGTCTCACCGGCAAAAGGGAGAGCAGGTGGGGCAACTCCTGAGAGCTAGAGAGGAGCAGAGCAGGGTGGAGGCCAGGCAGGGAGAGGGGAGGTGAGTGGTGGCCTGAGGCTGCCCTGTGTGGCAGAGCCCTCCCCCTCCTGGGCCATGTGAGGGGCACTGGCATCAGCCAGGCAAGTGCCCATTTGGGCGGCGTGGGGCTCCTTCCACCAGAAGCTGGGAAGAGGCCTTCAACTCCCAGCGTCTCAGCTTGCTGGGGTATCGGACACGTCACTTACTGCCTTCCTCTTGGGATGCCCTCGCCCTGACTCTGGCTGTCAAACTCCTTTCTGTCCGTTAAGGCCCAAGACTTATGCCGCCTCCTCTGGGACATCTCCCCAGATCTTCCCCTCCTGCCTTGGGATTACAGCTCACTCCTCTGTCCTGTAGCATTCATCATATTCTGGCACTTACTTTGCCTCGTGGTGTACCTACTTGAACACTTGGTGGTTTGTGTGAATTTAGTTGAGTACATCTGCCTTCCTCCCTCAGTCCCTGGCACAGCCAGCCTGGGGTGTGTTGGACTTGGGACGGGACTCTGATACCATGAGGAAATAATGACAAAAGAGAAACACAGCACAGGGTGTGCATAGGATTTGCCTGTTAAAGTCAAGTCACCTAGGAAATACCCTTTGTTTGGAGCCCAACGTCACATACACATTTGACTTCTCTTGGACAATCCTGCCCCTTGACCCTCCTTGCACACCGTGCAGGCTCCCAGGATCTTGGGCCTCCTTGTTCCCAGGGCAAACTGGTCCCCGGGGGTGCTGCAGAGCCCAGGGCTGCCCCGGAAGTGCCGCCTCCCAGCTAGCCCTGACTGCACTGGCTCTTTCTCCTGTGAGCAGAGCATGGAAAATAAAGCCTGTGGGCAGGGCCCTGGGCCTGCTAGGATTGGGTGGGAGAAGGGCTGCCGGCTGCCCATCTGCCACTGCGCGCCCACGGAGGCTGTGATGAGCATTCGCAGGCTTCCGAGGAGGTGCAAGTATTATCAGATAAGAGGGATTTTGTGCCGACCCAGATTCTGCTGCGCTCTGCTGCTGTGGAACCCAGACAGCTTCGAGCCCAGCCCCTCTGTGGACCAGGAGGTGCGATGCTTCGGATTAGTGATAACAACAGAATTTTGATAGCTGTGGGAAACCCCACAAGCAAGAGAGTTTTCAGTAGCTTTTGGCACCAGGAAAGACAAGACCTGACTTAACATGGCGAATGTGTTTTTTGGTTTGGGAGACATCTCCTGAGCGGCAGTTTGTGCCAGGTACTAGGGACTAAGGTTGGGTTCATGCCCTCCAGAAGCCCCCAGTCTGTAGGGGAGACAGACACACTGCTAGTTCATTTCATGCTCTTATGATTCAAGCTCTGCAGAGTGGGTGAGGCCTTCCTGGAGGAGGTGACTCCAGAGCTGAATCTAAAAGATGCGTAAAAGATGAGGGCAGTTAGCCTGGCTGGAGGCCCAGAGGGGAGCAGGGGAAGCAAGGAGCAAGTTCTAGCCAGGGGAGCCGGTGTGAGCAAAGATCTGGACACATGGAACAGCATGGGGTATTTGGGGAACTACAAGCAATTTGTGTGTGTATTTAATTGATTTTTTAAGAATGGGCAGTATATGCACGTGGTACAAACTCAACAGTAAAAAGTAACCCTCCCCCTATTCTTGTCCCTCAGCTACGCATCTCCTTCCCTCTCTGGGGGAACTCTTGCCATTTTCTTGTTTATCTTCCCAAAGATATTTCATGCATGTGCAAGCATATACAGGTATATAGAATTTGGATTCAAAAATTATATTTCTGCCTAGGTCATACTGCGTGTGGTTCAAAATTCAAAACATACAAAGTGGTATTCCTTGAAGAGTCTCCTCTCACCTCCGTTCCCAGCCACCCACTTCCCCTCCCCGAAGACGACTGATGTGAAGTTTCTTCTGTATCCTTCCAGAGACTTCTATATTGTTATTACAATTATTTATTTAGTTTTCCGCAACTGGGAGCTTACTCTACCCCCTGTTCTGGTCTTTGCTTTTTCATTTAACACTGTGCTGGAAGGTGGTTTCCTGTCAGTACATATTGAGCTCTCTCAGCCTTTTGAAAAGCTGCGTCTTGTCTTTTGCATGGATGTCTCAGCATTTATTTATCCTGTCCCCTGTGTGAGGCACTTAGGTTGCTTCCTGTCTTGGCTGGGCCAAAGGGGCATATTTTTCTGCACACAAGCAGGACTGACTGTAGGGCAGATTAATTTGGCATTCAAGGCTCATGTAATTCAAGGGGAAAGCGGTAAGAGGTTGCCAGTAGAATGGCACAGAGACACTTGCCCAGGTTATGTTTTGGGTTCATCTCTCTAGAGGTTGATTTGTTCCTGTTTGTGGGCTCACACAGTGTGGCTCACCCAGGAGTGTAGTCAGCATTGCTCAGAGAAACTGCCTCTTAGGCACCCGTGCTCAGCTCTGACCCTCCCACCACTCACATCGGCGGGGCGAGACCAGACTGGGGGCTGAGAAGCAGACTGTGTGTTGGCATTGCCAGCCCTGCCTGCTGGGGCCTCGTGGACATGGATGCCACTCCTGGGCATGCTCGGCTTTGTGCTTCGCAAACAGCTCCGCTCTAGTAAATGTTTTCTTGATTTATTAATAATTGAAGTGAGCAAGAGTCTGCCCAGGCAGAGAACCTCCTAGAGTGCGGAGGGAAGAGACCCCACCATGGCTTTGCGCTCACCCCACAAAGGTTGTGACACCAATTTCTGAACTTTAGAAGGCCCAGTTATGTTATCATGTTATTTGTTTTTTAAAACATACTCTGCCTCTTAGTACATTTTATTTCACTCATGCATCAGTCGTTAGTAATTGTCGCTTCCTTGGGAGGAAAGCCTGTGGCTTACCTATGTCTGTTTTCAACCCTACCGTCATCCTTGAGGCAAAGTGACCACTGGATGAGGGCTTGTTGAATGAATGAATACAACCCCCCACATCCCATTAAGCTTTTCAGGGGTGACAGCCTGCTGCTAACTATTCATCCAGAGCACCTGAAACTTGGTTTTGATGCCCAAATGCTGACCTCTGACCATTACCTGTTACATTTCATCCATTCTGAGCCTGTCCCCTTACTCAGTCTGACAGCTTGTTTTTAAAACTTTATTGTTATTTTTGGGAGCATTTATAATCTCTGCCCACTTCCCCTCATCTTAACGCCTGGTTGACAAAGCCAGAGTTACTCGCTTTACGAGTAGCCTTTCTGCTCTTGCATGTTTGATAACTCCTCCAGACAAGGCTGCAGACCAGGGCAAGGCCCCTTCCACGGCCTGGTGAAGGCCAGGTTGCTGCTGGCTTTGTGAGGTGCTCTGAGACCGGGCTCTGTGAGCTTCCGGAGAGCAAGGCAGGCCTGCACCAAAACCCGGTTCCGATGGCTCCACCAGGGGGACAGCGACAATAACACAACAAGTACCCAGCAGCTGGCACGTTTGGCAGTTTTTCAGGCACTTTGGGGTATGTTGTGGACGGCCAATGGAGTGAATCTCTGTTTCTTCTGGGGCCTGGGCCTTCTGATGAGGAAGATGGTTGGCTCACCTTGGGAAGTGAGGTTAACTCTTTCAAGGCCCTTTGAGTCCCACTTAGAGCCATCAAGATACTGACGGAAAGGTCTGGAAGAGTTCAGCAGGGCTTCTAAGATACCTTTCCTTTAAGCTGGGTGAATCTGGTTGGCCATGTCATTTCCTCTTTAACCCCTGAGGTCTTTGCTGTAAGCTCGAGGAGGCCCTGGGTGTCATATCCAGAGTGCTTAGAAGGAAGTGGAGAGGGGTTTGCAAATGAGGTGCCCCTCCCTTCTCCTGCCCCCACGCCCTGCCAAAAAATAAAAAAGGAGCTCAAGGCCCAAGAAGCAGCTGCTCCCCCAAGCTCCTTATCTTCATTCCATGGCCAGTTCTGAGTAATTCAGAGCCAAATGCCTGGGCTTTGCTTTGAGTTGGGACCTCAGGGAAGCCCTTCTTACAGGAGCCTCTTTCTCCCTCTAAAGAGTTGACAGTCTGCTGCCGTTTTGGTCCTTCTGCAGACAGATGGCTGTTGTTACGTAGAGTGGCTCCCCTGCCATGGTGCTGCAGCTGACGACCACAGTGTTCTTAATAGAGTTTGTCCTGCCCTTTAGAACGCCCTGGAAGGTCCCAGAGAGATGGCTTTGGGGATTTGACCTGCGAGGTGCCGTGGATTCAGGTGTACGTGTTGTCACAACAGACCTGTCAGGCAGCTGCGTCCCTTTAAAGAGTTTTGTTTTGGCAGATCTTGAACATGTGGTAGAGCCTGCGGTGTGAAGGGGTAGGGCAGAGAGGGCGGAAGGCTTAACGTAGATTGGTTAGCCCTTCTGATTAATTTCTACACCAGGCCCTGTAAAAGAGTTTGCTAGATATGACTCGGTCGGATCAGGAGGGTGAAGTCCTGGTGTGTGAGCTGTGGTCAGGATGTGACCTCTGAGTGGGTGGCAGATGTGGAAACCTGGTGGCTCATGTCCCCAAGTCTCTAAAGAGCTCCTTGGTCCCCTCCTGTGTCACCTCCAGTGTTCCAGTGTGATACTGTTTTGAGTACCAGCCCCCGGGTCTCTGAGATAAAGAGATTGCTACCCTCCCAGCTGTGTCCCAAGTGCCAGCTGTTGAGAGATTACGTTCCCTCTGTGCAGCCAGGACCAGAACAGGAATGCCCCTCCCTGCCCTCAGAGCTTCTGGAGCCACACTGGTAGGAAAGCTATGCGTGTAGCCTGGACTGTGGGTGGGGAGTGTCTTTCAGGAGGGAGAGAATATAGCTGTCTGTGGACCCTAGAAGTCCATAAACATTTTGGAAAGGAAGAGGATATTCTTGTTGCGGGAGGTGGGAGATGAAGGTGTGACAACTGGTGAGTGACTAACTTCCTGGTTCTCCAAGAAGCTCCATAATTCAGAATGTTGTGATTGTCGCTCAAAGACACCAAGGTGCCTGTGTGCTTAAGGACTGAGCTTGGAAAATGCACTTGTGCAAATACCCCCATGCCCACCGTAGAGAGCAGGGCTGGTTCTGCAACCCCACTTCCCCCACCCTCGCACCCAGGTGTTACCTGCTCCCGAGAGACTGCAAAGAGATCAGAATGTGGCCTCTGGCTCCCCACTCGGCTGTATGGAAGGTCATAATTGAGGCTCTTGATGGCAGCAAGTAAGGATTTAGCCTTTGCAGTTGTCCAGTTTCTTGGGACCTTGAACACTGCAGGTCAGGTTTGAGCAGGACTAGGAAGGCTAACCTACACACAGTTCACCAGAGCAGTTGCTCCAGGACATGTGTCATCAGCTCTTATCCTTTCTCACGACTCACACAGCACCCTCAAATCTGTTATTGAGTCTCCTGCTCACTCGGGTTCTGAACCATTTGCATGTGACAGATGAGGAAACTGAGACTCAGAGAGGCAGAGTGACCCAGCTAAACCACACAGCTGGTATAATGTTGCATTTAGATGGCTCACTAGTCAGACACAGAGCTTGTCTGGTCCAGCCTGCCATTTGACAGGTGAGGGAACTGAGGCCCAGAGAGGGAAGTGACTTGGCAAATGGGGCAGAGCTGCTCAGTGCCAGAGCCAGGGCCAGAACCCATGTTTCGTGAGTCCTCTTGTCTTTACACAGACCACACTGCCTCTTGTTTGGGCTTCTCCATTTTTGTTTTTGTTTAATTTTTTTTTTGTCACCTCCCATCTTTTTTGTTTGATTAAATTCATTGTACTTGTAAAGAGGTCTGAAGACCAGGTCATGGTCATCTTAGGGTAATTGGCTTAACACTTCAGTCGATTATCTTTGGGGCCCTTGCTGTGTCTCATCGCCCTCTGTCCTCACCCTGGTTTGGAGGGGACGGCAGTGTCTGGCTCTGTGCTCACTCAGTAAGTACTGCTTCTCCTCCCCTCCCTACCCCTGTCCTTCATTTCCTTCCTTTTGAGTTTGCTCAGCAAATTCTAGTCCATAGCACACTCTTCTTTCCTAGTGTTTAGTGGGTTAAAATGGCATGAACGGTAGCGAGAATTACGGGAGTGCTTATAGGAAACTCATCTGTCAGTTATTTCTCATTGATAAATGAGCTCTTGACAAGTCATGCATGCAGTTGGCTTCAGTTTCAAGAAACAACACGGGCTGTCTCGTTCCCATGTTCAGATTTGTTTTGGCTCTGGGTCTCAACACTTTCATGTCCCTGAATAATGTCATTCCTCCCCCTCCTCTCAAAATGTTATTTGCTTAAAAAAACAGAAAATCCCTACGACGCTGTGGGAGTGACTGTGTAAAGTCCCAGAGAACAGAGTCCCGTTTTGGTTCAGCAGCTCATTTTACTGTTTTGTTTTCTTCCCCTCCAGTAAGACAGTCTCATAAGGGAGCCTGGGCCATTTTGTTCAGCCAAGGACACAGGGTGGGTCCCTTTCTAGTCAGGTAATATGACTGCCAGTCCCTCCCCAAATGTGGGCCTTTGGTGACCTTTGATTACCTGAAGGACTAGGCCAGGAAATGTATATTCGTCCAGTTACCGAGGAGAACGCCTCCAAGGGCACACTTTACCCTGGGGTGAGGGGCAAGGGATGGAGTGAGCACGCCCTCTCTAAGGACAGTACGTGCTTTATTCTTTCAGCCAGAAAGAATCCTTGTTCCTCTGAGAGTCTGATGCAGCCACATGCCAGTTCTGTGGCTTTAGTCAGGTCACTCTGCCTCTCTGAGCCTAGTTTCCTCACCTGTCACATGGAAATGGGAACCCAAGTGAGCATGAGATTCAGCAATGGATTTGAATGTCCAGCAGCCACATCCCTGGAGTGAAGTTCTTGGAGGATTCACAGGCATGTTGCCTGCCCCCAGCAGTCCATGCTGTAGCTGTGAAGGTGTGGTCTTTGTTAGCCAGTTCATAGGCATTTAACAAGGGCCTACTCTCTGCTGGGAATTCTGCTCATGTAAGGATGTCAGTACCTCTAGGGATGTTCCGTAAGGTGCTCCCACTTTACAGGCAAAGTTATATAATTTCCCAGGGTCCCACGGCTCATCTGGGACTGAGCTTGGACTGAAGTGTAGCTTCTGGACTCGGAGTCCAGCGTTCTTCCCCAATTTTGTTACTGATTCAGCAGATGGACGTGAAGCAGGTTCCTGCCGTGGCAGGCTCTCCGCTGAGACCAGAGGGTGGCTGAGGCAGTTCTGCACCCAGACTGCACATGTGGAGGGGACGGCTCCCCACAAGCAGCTTGGAATGGACTTGGAGAGAAGGGCAGGGTGGGCTGTAGTGGAGGGGCAGCAGGAGGCAGAGGCCCAGGGAGATGGGGGCAGATGGACACAGATTCTGGCTGGTGTAGGAAGAAGGCAGCACGACTCCCCCAGGTCTGGGAGCACCCTGGTTTTCCTGGGAGGCACTTCACCTTCTGCATGGCACCCAGCACAGCTGCCCATCCATATGGTGAAGGATGGAAAGCAAAGACTTTGTGTCCTATCCCCACCCTCTCCAAGACACCCTCTTGCCTCCCCACACCCCTCCTGCAGTGGGACCCCTAGTGCTGTGTTTCAACATTAAGTTTCAGAAAGTTGAGGTTTGGCCTGGGGTGCCTCAGGATGAGCTATATAGAGAAGGGCCATATTGCGAACCTAGCATCTATGCTTCAGCGTTTGGTCAGTTTAAGTGATAGACCACATACTTAACAGGATAATTATGATGAAATTTATGGATCCTGGAGAAGAAAGGTTAGTGTTTAAGACAAAGACTTTGGGGTTCAGCAGATGTGGCTTGAGTCCTTGTTTTACTCTTCACAACTGGGTGACCATGAGTCTGGGCCTCAGTTTGTCCCTCCATAAAATGGGATGACCATGGTGCCCACTCATAGGGATGCTCTGAGGATGCAGTGAGCAGAGGGCCTGGCACTGTTGCTATGGCTACTCATGTTATTCATGCTCTGTTGAAAGGTAGACAGTGTGTCACCTGTTGTTTCTGCATATACAGACCAAAAAGATACTAGGAAAATGATAAAGAAAAATTTATTTTTCTCTGGAATCTGCCTGTATTGTGGAGTTTCCTTAAATCAGTACTGTTTGGTATTGCGCATGTCCTTGGTGTTAAAAGTACTAACTAAAGAGATTTTGTCTCTGTTTTTCTGTCTGTGTACTAAAGGTGGTGAAAGGATAGCTGTCTTTTGTCACTTATCTTGCAGTAGGACCTGAAGACCTGGGAACCTAGGCTGAGGGAGTTAGTTTAAATGTTCCACTGCAGTCTGGGAAACGCACATTCCCGGACACGTTTTCTTATTGAAACTCCAGACTCTTTCTAATATCGGCTCGGTCTGGGAAAGTATGGGCTTTCGATAAAGTTCCTAGGCAGCTTTTAACTTTTATCCCTTAAACTCAGATGATTTAGTTATAAAAACAGCAAGCAAAAGGCATCCCCAGACAGATTAAATTCCCTTCTCTTGGCAGACAGGAACCTTGCCTGCCGACCACAGGATTCAGCTCCCCTCTCAACCTTTCTATTCGTTTGTCACAGGGTCTGGCAGAAGGCAGCATGACCCACTGAGAAATGTGCTTCCCCAAATGTTCATAAATTTGCTTCTAGATCCTGTCTACAGATAGCTTTTGTCACATCAACAACTAAAGTTATGAAGGTTTAAAAGTGCATGCGGCCTTCCTGAAGACCTTGTAGAATCGCTGTTTTCCTCCCATTTCCTTTGCTTAATAGGAGGGGGAAATGGAAGCTCTGAGGGGAATGTCTTGCTTGGGCCGTCAGGAAAATCTCTGTCAGTGCCAAGGTCATGGGTAGGCTTTTCTCTGAGTCCTGTGTTTAGGGCGGTGAGGTATTCTTCTGCTGTAAAACTAACTAGTGCAAGTAGTAAACACAGGGGAAAGATCCTGAAAGAAGGAAAATTATTATTAATTGTCTTGGTGATTTCCAGCCGAGTGGTCACTTTCTTTTTAAGAGATAGCCCTTCAAAATGCATTACCAAAGCATTTGGTAAACTCCTTTCATCGTCTTAAAAGCTGTATAAAATTTTAGAGTTTACATAACTTTTTTTCCATATATAAATGCGTTTAGGATTTCCTATTTGCAGCTTTCCTATTTGCCAGAAGCCAAATGTCTCCGACCACAGTGATATCAGACAGCTGGGTTCAACGGCTGCAAACATGAAGGCTCATTGAAGACTGCAGAGCAAACGCAAGAGGGTTTCATGTGAGGAAGGACTTGTGTGAGAGAGCAGAGCTGTCCCCTGTCCCTGTGGTGTCAGAGAGCGAGTGGCCTGAGGAGGCAGACCTGGATTCAGATCTTGCCCTCATCCCTGCTAGCTGTAGGATCTCGGCCAAATACTTGATTTATTTTCTTGAAGCCTCAGTCTTCTCATCTGAGAAATGAGAATACTACTAACAGCAATGCCTGTTCACAGGAATGTGAGAGATTAAATGAGAGGAGCCCAGCCGCTGGTTGGTGCTCAGGGAGGAGGGAGGTGGAGGCAGAGAGGTACTGTAGTAGAATATCATAAGCAGAAGACTGACACTGACGCGATGTGTGAGCCTGTTGGGGCAGAGGAGTTTCTGGGGCTGGGGTGCCATGGTGCTGGATCTGGGGCCTCTTGTTGACTGTGGACAGTGTCACATGGTGCCCGCTGACCATCTCTATGTACCCTCTCACTCTAAGGCCTTTCTCTGGGCACAGTGCTGGGGGCTCAGGACTGTCCTTGGGCAGACACACCCTTGGGGTAAGGACTTAGGGGTGGGCAGGGCCCATTGTCACCACATTTGCACCCAGGGAACATGAGGGTGATCAGGGAAGTGGGGTCACGGGTCAGTGGAAAGTCTGTCTTTGCCGTTTGCTCTTTCAGTGGAAATCCTGGGGAAGATGAATCACTGAGTAGAGGCTCCTGGAGTCGGAGCCAGAGAGCGCATGTCCCCCTGAATAGGCTGGGCACCTGCCGAGGGGAGACCTTCACAAGCCCGCCTCCTGCAAACAGCAGACACCCCAGATGCGTGTGGAGGCGGGGCAGGAGGCCCTCTGTGTACCGTGAGCACTGTGCAGGGAGTCTCAGTGAAGAGGTGGGAGGTAAATGACGGGACAGGGAAGTGACAATATAAGATTTAAAGACAGGTCAAGGAGACTGCAGAAGACGTGCTGCGATGAAGTTGACGGAAGTGCTGGCCACAGTGGCTACTTGTGCAAAGGAGAATGAGCACCGACTTCTGGGGCCACCTCTGTACTGTGCTCTTTCATACACATTTTCTTATCTAAGTCTTCCAGCAGCCCACAGAGCAAAGGTATCACTTGCATTTTAAAGATGAAGAAACTGAAGTCAAATGACTACCTCCAGGTGAAAGCCAGGGCTGCCTAATCCCACAGCAAGTGTCCTCGCCCCACCTTGTGTGTGGTCTCCTTGGTATAGCAACTGCAGCCACGTGGGCTGCTTTTTTTTTACAGTTTTTGTATTTACATATGGTACAATTCACTCTTTTGGTGTTTAGTTCTATGAGTTTTGACAAATGCATAGATTGAGCTTTTTAAATTTAAATTTTAGGTGTTGAGATCTTTATAAACTCACATGTAGAGGTAGGAAATGATAGAAATCCTGTGTCCCCTTTACTGTGGTACTGTAGTGGCATATCATAAGCAGAAGACTAACACTGACGCAGTCAAGATACAGAGCATTTCCATCACCGCAGGGATCCCTTCTGTTGCCTTTTTGTAACCACACCCACCTCCCTCTTTCTCCCAGACCCCCGTCCTAAACCCTATCTCAAACCCCTGGCCACCGCGAATCTGTTCTTCATTTCTATAATTTTATCATTTCAAGAATGTTATGTAATGGAATCATGCAATAATTAAACTTTGGGGGTTGGTTTTTTCACTCAGTGTAATTGTCTGGAGATTCATCCAAGTTGTAGGTATCAATAGTTTGTTCCTTTTCAATGCTGTGTAGTATTCCATAGTGTGACTGTAGTATGGTTTGTTTGACCATTCACCCACTGAAGGATATCTGGGTGTTTCCTAGTTTTGACTATTATGAATAAAGCTGTTATGAAATTGATATGCCGGTTTTTGTGTGAACATAAGTTTGCATTTTTGGGGGATGAAGGTCAAGGAGTACAATTGCTGGGTCGTATGGTAGTTGCTTGAGTGGGCTTTTGAAGTCTGCGTTTAGGATGGAGAGGCAGGTGAGGGGTGGGGGCCATGCTGCAGGTGGGCTCTGGTGGGGAGCATATGCCTGGGAGCTGGTCTCTGTGGGGTCAAATATTAGCTCACCCTGTGTACCCTGGGCTGGTTGCTTTATCTGTAAAATGGGGATGGGGGATCCTGTTGTGTAGCTAATATGGATAAAGCATCTGATGCTTGGCGGCTGCTCAGTAGGTAGAAGCTGTTTTTAATATGGGCTGAGAAAAAACCTAGCAGGCCAGAGCAGGGTCTCTGCCCCAGAGGTGGCCTCAGGAGCCCATCACCTTGCCACCGTGGGCTCTGGGGCACCTCCTTTTTACCTTGGGAAGAGCTGTGCACCCAGTTGTCCCTTCACAGGCTGAACCCCCAGCTGAGAAGCCCCTGCCCTGTTCTCAGACTGAGCTCTAAGTCTCTGGATGGGTACCGGCATTCCCCAGTGAACTTGGCCAGGCCCATGCCACGGATCAAAGGAATCCCAGGGAATTCCAGATTGTGCCAGGCCCTGCTGGTCTGGATTCACCTCACAAGGTCTGAGAATGTCCCCGCATCATTTCAGATGTTACTACGATTTAGCCTAATTCCAGAAATGTGTATCAAGCTCTTACTGTAATTGGGGGACTATGTTAGGTGTGCAAAGGGTTCAGAAAAAGTCACTCTGAACAGATCATAGGCACCAACTCCAGTCTGTTGGGGAGCCCCTGTGGCCGCGTGACAAAGTCTGTATTCAGTCTGGCATTCAGAGCCCTCGGTCTGGTTTGAATGTGTCTTTCCAGCCCCTTGTCCTGCTGCCCCCTCTCCGTGTACCCTGTACACCAGCCACCCGTGTGCTCACCGTCCCCACATCATGTATGCGGCAGCTCCCTGTGCTTTGCTCCCACTCTTCCCTCTGCCCCCCTGCCTCTTTGCCTCCTGTTGAAATTTGCCTGTTTTCTTTTTAACCAAAAAAGTACCAAATGCGCTGGACGAAATACTCAAACAGCATGTGAGGCTGTACAATCAGGGTGCCTGCTCCTGCTCCAGAACCACAGTCCCTGGCTCGAGGCAGCAGTGGTGATGGGACTGTGCTGCCCTCCTAATCTTGCTGTTGTCCCTGTGCAGTGTGTCTTGCAGAACAGTTCACATCTGTACCAGTAGAGTGGCCTCGTTAAAATGGTGGTGCAGCAACATGGTATTCCTTTACATAGCGATGCTGACTTGTGTAACCAGCTCCCTGTTGATGGCACTAGGTTGTCCCCACTCCTGGGCTCTTACAGGCAGCGCTGGGGGGTTGGCCTCTGTTGCAAAGTGGTCTGTTTATGACTCAGCTCCGGTGCCCCCTCCTGTCTGCCCTCGGTAGATGTAGCACCTGCATTCACAGTGCTATCTTTCCATGACCCGACCTACCTTCTCCTTTCAGCGCCTGCCCTGTTTGCTGACCACTCAGTTCCCAGCTTATGGTGCTACGGTATTCACCCCGCTGCTGCCTCTGTGAGCCCTATTCTCTTGAGGGGCTGCGGTGAGGATGGAGCTTCGAGAGACTGAATGCCTGCACCACTGCCTCAGTCCGGCTTCATTTTTGCTGTGTATTGGCTGCATCCTGATGGGCTAATATGTTTCCATGGCAATAGATTTCCACAGCATTGTCTTTACTGGCCACCTACTGTTTCACCAGAGGGATCGGCTGTAATATAGCCAGTCCCCTCTTGATGGAATTTAGGTTTAAAAAATGTGATGGGATTTCCCTTTTAAAAAATTTGAGAGGACAGATGCTTGGGTGTCCATTGCTGAGGAAGGATCAGGGCCTACAGGCTGCCCCATGAAACTAGTAACAGTAGCTGCTGTTTATTGAGCACTTCCTCAAATGAACCAGAGCTTCCTGCCGAACAAAGGGCTTGAACTCAGTTTTCATATGATACACTAATCTTCTGAGGCAGACCCTGTTGTCCCTATTTTTTTTTTTTTAAAGATTTTATTTTTTTCCTTTTTCTCCCCAAAACCCCCCAGTACATAGTTGTATATTCTTCGTTGTGGGTCCTTCGAGTTGTGGCGTGTGGGACGCCACCTCAGCGTGGTTTGATGAGCAGTTCCATGTCCACGCCCAGGATTCGAACCAACGAAACACTGGGCCGCCTGCAGCGGAGCGCGCGAACTTAACCACTCGGCCACAGGGCCAGCCTCTGTTGTCCCTATTTTGTGGGGAGGGAAACTGAGGCTCAGAGAGTAGGTAACTTGGCAAAGATCACTTGTACAATACATTTCAAGAGCTGGGATTCCAACCTATGTGTGTTTGACTCAGGACCTGGGCTTGTGTCCACCAAACCCTCCTGCCTCTTTAGGGAAGAAGGAATAGGAGGGTGGGCGGGTCACCCCCCAGGCCTTGGGCCAGTGGCTGGCTGCCCCAGAACTGGATTGAGGTTGCACCCAGAAAGAAGACGGCTGCCATCAAGCCTCGCTTCTGCCACTGAGGTGGCACAAAGGGTCCCTTTGAAGGGAGAGTCCACCAGCACCCCTCCGGGCGCTCTCCTGCCTGGCACAGGCTCTGGCCCTACTTCCGCTCCCAAGCCAAGCGTCCAGGGGGCTGGCGGGCATTTATGGCTCGGCTATCTGGCCAGAACTATGGCTATCGGAGGAGTGGTCTGAAATTCTTTCCTTGAGCAGATCACACTTGGTGGGAACGTGTCACTTCTAGATTGATGTGGTCTAGAAACTGCGCATCGGGTCTCCCAGTGTGACCAGGAGCCTCAGCCTCCAGTGGGCCTCGCTGCCCCAACAGTCAGTCCTTTGAGAATGTATTGATCCTCCTCCCCTTCCCTGCTTTTGCACTTTGGATGAACCTTGTTTTCGAAGAACAGTAGAAGGTAATTTTCCTGTGCTTGCCAGCTGGCCCGTAATTGAGCAATTTCAGTAACACCCACTGTAAAGTCTAATCGAAGTAAACAGGAAAATATGATTTACAATCTGGACGGCAAGTAAATACCAGGGTGCAATTAATTTTTACACAGAGCAGCAGATTCTAAAACATTTTCCTGCACCAAGCAGTTTGTTTTTCGTTACAGATCAGGAGCTGCCTTTTTATTTATTTATTACTATTACCATCATTATTTTTTACTTTTTGATGGTGATCTTCAGGTTGCTTGTATCCATGTGACTTCTGTTGAAGGTGTAACCACAGAGGGGTGGGGTGGGGAATTAGGATCAGAGAAATTACTTTGTAAGGTGTGATTTTTCAAACTCGAACTGAAAGCTGCACTCTTTCAGCATTTGCTTGGTGGGAGATGATGGTGGACCAGGGAGGAGGTGCTGATGGGCTGTGCAGAATGGTGATATGAGGTGGGTCCTTTCACTGCTGGAGCTCAGAGTGGTGCGGGCAGCCCCTCCACAGGCTGGGGCTAGGTTTGACTCATTCTGGGGAAAGGAACAAAGCTACCGAGGCCCCCAGTGTTGTAAATGTGTCATTGTGGAAGCATGGTGCTTCCAAGGATGGGAAATAGGACTCTCCTGATTCTTCCAGTAGCTTCTTTTCATAACTGGGTGGAGAGCAGTAGCTGTCCTGCTGACTGTGGGTCCCCTGCTGCCCGTTGGCTGCCTGAGGGCTGACCCCTTCAGTTTTGACTGTGAGGTTGGTTCACCTCTGGCCCTCAGCCTGCTTAGGCATACACTGAAGCTGTCTGCAAAGCCATCTCAGTGTAAGATGTTACACGACTTGAGCACCCTTTGGAGCCAGCAGATTGTGAGCAACTCAGACTCTGAGATATGTCTTAAATGTGCCATGTGTCTGAACTGAGATTCATTGTTATACTCACCAGGGCGTTGGCTTTGATGTCCCAGGGCCAGCAGGGTGGGTGGGGACTCTGAGAAGGTGATTCTGTTCTTCGTGGCCCTCTTAGAATGCATCTCCTTCAGCAGGCAGGTGGTTCCATTCTCGACCAGGGTTCCGGCATGGAGGGGAGCGGGCAGCTCTCTCAGGGTGCTGGTCTTTCTCAGTCCTGAATCTCTTTGCCTTTCCTTTGTCTTTCCAGGGAATTGACCACACTTGGCCATTTCCTGAAAGAGCCCCACCCTGAGGGTGAGTGGCCGATGGGGAGCTGTTTCTGCTGGTGTCTGTCACCTTGGAGGTGCTCAGGACGTCGCCGCTGCCCAAGGCTGTCCAACTGAAGATGGCTCGTGCCCACCCTGGAATGGAGCCCAGTGCCTGAGGTCCTTACCATGGTGATGATCCTAAGTAAAAGCCTCGACAAACAGGGAGCTGACTCCATAGCATGCAGGACCTTCAACCCTGAGCTGGTAAGGACCCACTGGGCCTCATTTCTCTGATGGCCCTTTTTGAGGCCTGATGTTCAAGTGGGGCTGTGGACTGAACATGTAGACTTAGCACGCTGAGTCCAGAGCACCCCAGAGCAGAGCTCTGTGAGACATTGCAGGCAGGCCAGTGGGGCAAGGTAACCAAAGCCTGGCTAAGTATTTGCAAGAAGGAAGTAGCCAGCCCAGATTGGAGTCCTCTGGTGAGTGAGGAGGGAAGGCCAGCACCCTGGTAAATAATACCAAGCATGGTTCTGCTGCCTCTGCCAGGCTGAGGCCAACATTCTTTCTGGTCTCCACCCGGTAAGGGGAGGTGGTTTCTAGAAGGGGGGTGGTGCCCCGAGTGGGGGCCAAGATAAGGCCGTACCTCCAAAGGGTGGTGCGGAGCGAGAGCTGTTGCCTCAGGAATGTCAAGAGTGGGAGACGATGGAGAAAGAAGGCGTGGCCCGGCGGCCAAGGTGGTGGGCCATGGTGACAGCTGCCCTCCGGCTGCCCTCTGCCAGAGTTGGCCTCTGACAAAGTGACCTGATGGGCTGGGCCAGAGAGGCAGACAACACGGCCTTTTCAGACTGAGAACAAAACAGCCTCCTAACCCTCCTTCCAGCTCTAATTCCTCAGAAGTGAGTGGGGCTGCTCTCCTGTGGAGGGAGCAGGAAGAAGTCTTACTCAGGCATAAACACGCTTGTGGAGTTTTGCAGATGGGTAAGTCCCCAGGACTGTCTGCAGCGTCTATGGTCAGCGGGGGGCCCACTGTCCAGGGTCACTTTGCCCAGCACCCTTCATGACGCCCTTCACAGCCCCTTATGAGAACCTACACTAGCACCTCCGTGGGCTTCTCTCCTCGACTTCACACCAACAACCAAGCCGAGCACAGGCAGGCGGGTCTCTGGCCCTCGCAGGAGTGTCTGAGAGCACCGAGACCTGTGTCTACTCCATAGGCCTTCACAGAGTACCTTGGGTGTGTCAGGCACTGGGCTGGAGGAATTCCACAAAGAAAGATGCGTCAGGTCTCTGCCCATCACTGCTTCCTTTCCAATTTGCATTTAATATCTAATGTAATTAGATTCCCTCTCACTGTCCCCACTGCTGCCACTCTGGTCCTACCTGCTGTCCTCTTGCGCCTGGATCTTGTGGTAACTGGTCCCCAGTGTCTGGCGCTTTTAGCCTGTTCTCCACCCAGCAGCCAGAGGGAATACAAGTCAGATCTGTCCTCCTTCTGCTCAGAACCTTCCACTGGTTTTCCGTCTCAAGCGGAGCAAATGCTAAAGCTCTTACTAGGATGTACAGGGCCCCACAGACTCTGTTCCCCAAGACCACTCTGCTCTCTCTCTGCTACTCTCCTCCATTCAATCTCTTTAAGCCACACTGGGCTCATTGCTCAAACATGGCAAGCATGAGCTTGCCTCAGGGCCTTTGCACTTCTTTCGTGGCCTGGGACTCTCCCTTGTAGTAGGAGTCTCTCTCTCCCTTCCTTCTCTGATGACTTGGCCTAAACTGTGATTCCAGCCTGCCCCTACTATCCCCCAACACTTCGTCCCTTCCCCTATCTGCCCTTTCCTCTTAGGCACTTAGGCTTTTAGAACATTTTGATCTTGTTTGTTGAGTGATTCCTGCGCTAGCATGTGAGCTTCATGAAGGTGAGGAATTTTGTCTTTTGCTTGTTGCTGAATACCCAGTGCCTGATACCGGGGCCTAGTACATGGCAGGTGCTCAGTGAACATCGTAGAGTGAATGAGCGTGGGTTCCAGGAGCCCAGTGCTTCTCAGCTTGTCATTGTTTTAGTCCCTCTCTGACTGCCGCTCAGGTTCACAGCTGAGGTTGCCCTGTTTTCTGTGGTTGGTGGCTGTTTTCCTGGTGAAATCTGAACACATCTCCAGTAGCTCTGCCCAGAAAGGAACGTCCTCCAGAGTGAGGGCCTTCTGAGGTCCCTAGGGAGGACCCCTGCCCAGGCCCAGCTGTGCTGTTGGGACAGCCCCGCTGAGCTTGGTCTTGTCTCAGGTGGCCTGCCTGGGCTTGGCCGTGAAGCTGGATCCAGGGCACATGGGCCCAAGGTCAGCTGAGACACTCTTTGAAGAGACATGCCCTGAGGCCCTGCCAGGAGGAGCATGGCCTCCTGGCCGTAGCCAGGAAGGAAAACTTGTCTTCTCAGAAAAGGAAAGGAAGGGAAGTCAAGGGAAGCAAATGGGTCGTCGAAAGGGGCTCTGCTGTGCTCACTCCTGCAGCTTTACAGATGAGGTCCCTTTCTTCCCAGACCCCCCCCCCCCCCCCCTTCCTGGGAAGTCATAGGCTTTTCATTGTCGCCCAGCCCCTGGCACAGTGCTCGGCCATCCTCCTTTTCCCTCCACTTCACTCCCAGATGGCAGGGCAGCCGTGGGGAGTGGCTCCCTGTGGAGAGCGGGCTCTCTTGTCTGTCTGTTGGCGCATCACACCTTGTAGGCCGTGTACCTGGCCTGGCCTAGTTCTGCTTGCACAGCGCAAGTGGAAGCACAGTGTGGGAAAGCGGGCAGGCAGGCTTGGGTGGGGAAGCGTGTTCTATGTGCTGTTTGCAGAGGTCCTGTCACCCCTCCCTCTCCTGGAGCCCCCCCACCCGCTGAGGGGCAGGGGTGTATCTGTCTCTATCCTGTTATACAGACAGGAAACTGTGGCTCAGAGAGCCCAGGGGACGGGGGCCCAAGGTCGCACAGCTGGCAAGCAGGGTGCCAGGGTGCAGGCTTCAAGTCCAGGCCCTTGTCTACTCCGTGCAAGGCCTTCACGCACACCCCAGCCTGGCTTCTCAGGACTCTGCTGGGCCCTGGGGAGAGGCACAGGCTGTAAACAACCAAAGAAAGACCCAAAATAATCTCAGTCTAGTGGTGACATCCACAAGACAGAATGTAAGATAAACCCATGTTAGAATTTGCTCTGAACAGCCAGTGAGCTTGAGAGGAAGTTGAGGGGGGTTTTGCTTCAGCTTCCTAAACTGGTAACATCATCCTCATGTAAATACCATCAAGATAACAACAGGAAAGATGGAAAAGCATTTCTCTTTTGTTTTCTAATCAGACTAAGAAGATAACAGAAGTGGGGGTTTAAGATTAAAAAAGAAAACCTGAATCACCACAGGCCACTTTGGAATTATGAGAGCAGGCCCCAGAGCATAGCAGTGGGGAGAGAAAGTCTAAAGCTGCAGGTGAAAGTCACCGGGCACCACCTGGGGCGACTTGGAAACGCTATGTGGAAAAGCCCAGAGCTCCCTCCCCTGGGACCTGTCCGGGGCCCCTCCCTGTCCTCTTAGGGGCATGTGCAATGGTCTCTTGTTCTCTTTTTCCTGAAAACTAAATACTGGTGACAATAACTGCCTCTACTCCTGAGAGAGATATAGGAAAACAGAAAAAGGGACTGACATGCGCTCCCCTGCATAGGGCCCACCTGGCCTGGGAGAGATGGCCGAGGGCCCACTGCGCCCCCAGCCCTGGCTCGGCTTGCACAATGAGCAGCGATGACGGCACTCAGTTCCCCTTTTCCCCACTCCGCCAGGGTGCTTTCCTCTGCCGAGTGGGCTCTTCCTTCTAGAGTTCTAACATTAGTTGCTGCTGCTGGAAGGCAGCCCAGACGTTTGACCTTGGGAGCAGCTTTCCCCCAGCTCCTTCCGCACGCCCACGCTCAGGCCCAGGGCCTGTTCTCTCACACCAGAGTGACCATCTTCCCTGGCCAGGCCTCCCCAGCAAGCCTCCTAACCCGCTCTCAAGTCTGGTGACCAAAGAGGGCTGTGGGCGCACTGCTCCAGGGTGGAGGGCAGCATGTGCCTCCAGGCCTCCTCACTTTCCCCAGACTCAAGTTTTTCCCACAACAGCTGGCACTGGTTTTGGGAGCAGGTACTTCCTTCTGCGCTTGTCAGATTAGGATGCCAAGGTTAGGTTATTTATCCAGTCGGAAGAGTTAGTGGCCATGTCAGGCCTTGCACCCAGCTGCCTGGGCACCGAGGGTCTTCACAAACAAACTGGTGCCTTGGCTAACCCTGAAGCCTGGGGAGCGAGGGCTGCGCACCATATCTCCATCAGCGTCTTTGAGAGCCTCCACCCAAGGGCACTGCTCCCTTCTCAGCTTCTCTTCTTCCTCTCTGACTAGCTCTCCCTTCTGCTTCCACTGCCGCAGTCTCACCGTGTTCTGTTTCGGAGGCTGGGTGCTCCGCCTGTTCCCCTCAAGTGCGTGAGTGTGAGCTTGTCTGCGTTGCATTGTGCTCCCTGTAACGCTGTGTCAAGAGAAGGAAAAAGTGACGTGACTGCTTTAGTCAATAATCTACAGAAGAAAGTTATGAAGAAGCACGATTATAGCCAGAGAGGAGCTCTGCCATTTTCTGTCTGAGCTCGTTCCTCATTAAATAAAGACCTGAATTGTGTCTTTATTAAAGTCAGGGCTTCTTTCCTTAGGCCCCTGAAGCCTCCAATTTGATTTCCAGCTTTTGCCTTTCTTAGGGAAGATCTGATTCCAAAACCTTTCTCGTGATCTTAGGAATCTCACAGAGACCAGGCTCTGCCTGGGGCTAGGCTTGGGAACAGAGGCCTCACAGTGGGAGAAATACCAAGGGGAACTGTGTTCATTGTCCTGTTTCACTGCAAACGCCAGGCAGGGCCTGGGTGCTCACTTCTGTGTGTATGCTGAGTGTCTTGTGAAACCTTAGAGGGTGAGAGTTTCCCCCAGGGCCTGTCCGGCCTGACCACACAGTGATTGGCTCATCCTTCCTGCAGTGGGTGTGGAGGGTTCGAAGGGTTAGGAAGGCTGGCTGCAAAATGGCACAAACCAGTGGGAATTTTATCATTTACCAAGTATAATGGGAATAAAACTGGAGCCCAGTGGGAACCTCAGTGTTGGACCCAGGGAAACCTGCCAGTAGTCAGATACCCTGGGAAGCCATTGGGTATATGATGTTCTGCCTGCCCACTGCCAGCCCAGCCTCATAGATGAGGCTCAGAAAGCAAGATGAGGACCCTGATCCCATCTTGAAGTCTGGTCAAGCACGAAATTGGCCAGGGTTCCTCAGTTGTAAGCAACAGAGACCATCTCTGGGTAACTTATACCAAAAGAAAATTCACTGGAGTGACCCAAGAGTGCTATAGGCCTGGAGGAGAGTTGGTGAATGAGGCCCCAGAAAGGGCAGGACAGAGCAGCTAGGAGGATTTTGGAAGCAGGTACTCACGGCAGGCTCAGGACGTCCCTGCTGGGTGACCAGTCCCAGCACCCCCTTGGTCCAGGAGTCAGAGCCCTGGACTGAGGATTGTCTGGTCAGCCACATCTGCATCCTGGGCCCACCCCGTGCCAGGGGAGATCAAGGCATCGTCCCATCAAGACATTCTCCAGTGAAGGAGGTGGGGGGAGGAGTCCCAATGCAAAATTGGAATGCTGTTAGAGAAGAAAGGGGACTGCACCGTGGGGCCATGCATTTTTACATGCTCAACAAGGGGAGCAGGAGTGGGGCTCACCTGGAACAGGGGACGTAGAGAAGGTGTTCCTTCAAGTTGTAAAATCTCAGTGTGAGCAATCGCCAGTCCACCCATGCTCTTGGGTGTGGAGTCAGAGGTCGGCATAGGGGTTGACCCCAACTCTGGCTGGCTGGTGCTCTCTCCCCTTCCCCACTGAGTTTAGATTTGGCATGAGCCCAGCAATTTTGGGAGGCACTAGGTTCTGCCCCGTGAAAATCTGTTTCCATTGGCCCTGCGTCCGCTGGGTTTGTGGCAGCAGGAGTGAGACAGGCTTGGGCTGACAGGTGTCCATAGCAGTTGGTCAACAGATAGTTATGTGGCACCTGCTCTGTGCTAGGAATATTGTGGACAAGATGGCAGCTTCAAGAACCTTGGTTCTTGGAAGGAGCAGAGAATAAGCAGAGAAACAAACAAACTGGTGCCATTGCTAAACATGTGCAGAAAGGTGCTGGTGGGGAAGGTGCCTTTCCAGCCAAGATGGTCAGGGAACGCCACCAAGGTGGCCATATGACAGGAATGAGATGCAGAGCCCATCAGGTAAAGACCTCACTGCAAGGGCCTGAGGTGACAGCGAGCTGGGTTGGTCCCCACTGAGCTTTGTGAGTGAGGATGGAATGGACAGAGGCAAGGTTGAGGATGCCAGGGCTTGGCTCATGTGGGCCTGGTGGGCTGTGGGGAGAGGGGGTGGCCTGGATTTTATTCTGGTTGCCATGGGAAGTTGTTGGAGGGTTGTAAGCAGAGGAAAGACTTGGGCTGGAACTCTGCTGGGTTCTGGGTAGAGAATGGAGAACAGGCCCAGGGCACAGGTGGGGACCAGTTAGAAGACTCATTTGGTCTTTCTGGTGGAGGGTGGTGGTGGCTCGGGTAGGGCAGCAGAGGAGTGAGAAGTGCTCACATCCCAAGTGTGTGTTCTCCAACCTGGGAAATGGGTGTGCAGCAAATGCAGGTAAATCCATGCTGAGCGAACAAATGAATCAATGAGTGAATGAGGGCCTGCAGAGCCCCTGTGCGCTGGCCCAGTGGCTTCCCTCTGTGGGTGCAGACCCCAGCACCTCTGACTCCCACTCATGTGTCCACATTCCCTGGGAGGGCCCCGAGGTGCCCCTCTGTCTGGAACACGCCAGCTTAGGGGAAGGAAAAGACCTGTGAGTGGGGCTCCACTGACCATCAGCCAGTTGAGTCACTGGTTTGCTTCCTGCTATTTCTCTAAACGCCAAGTCTTCCTCAGTGGTATGTGCGCGCCACCGCAGCAAACAAGCCGCCCCAGTGTTCTTGCTCTCTTCTGCTTTCCCTGGCCCCATCCTGGTTTGGGTGTGTGTGGGCTCTCAGCCTGGGTAGCTTTGCACCCCCCAGCACAGGGGTGGGGGCTGTGGTTCCCCAGTGGGTACTCCTGTAGGGTTGGAGCTGTCTCCCTCAGCAGCCAGGGCGCGTGCCATTGGCTGCACCCAACTTCTCTCTCTCTCTGCACCCTTCCCCTAGGAGCCGGGCTGCACTCTCTGGAGGCAGGGCTCATGAGTGTTTGTCACCCACTCTCCCTTCAGTGATTTTGGTGTGGGCTTTCAGTGCGCATCCTGCTGCCTTCACTGTCAGCTGGGAAGGAGGCAGATGCAGCTGTCTTTAACTCTTTCCTGGTATTTCCCCGGATGGCTATAGACTGGATGGTTAGGTCACTGTGGAATCCAGAAGGGTGACCTGCCCTGAAAATATAAGAACTGTTTTAAACTGAGGAGAGGGGACTGGAGAAGGACTGCCCTGCCCCCCTTTGCCCTTTGTGAGCTCCTTCTGGTCCTTCGACCCCAACTCCTTCCCCCAGGAAGCCAGCCCTTACCTCCAGCACTGCAGCACCCACGGCCTGGGTCATCTCCCCTCCGATCCCACTCTCTCTCTGTTGTCATGGTTTGTCTGTGTGACTGTGTCCTCCATGAAATGGGAACTTCTGAGGGCCAAGGTGGGTGTCTTTCACCTCTATGTCCCAGGCTGGTCAGGACAGACCCTTAATAACCTGAGTGGATGAACACATTGCTGACTGGGGGCAAAGGTCCCCAAATTGTGCAGCTGGGGACAGGGGTCGGGGAGATGGTGCCAGGCACTTGCCACTCTCTTATCTGGGTGGGCCAGGTGTTGCTAGTCAGCCCCACCCTTGTCCTTCCAGGCCTTAAAGAACCAGGGCCTGGGTTCCCATCCACTTCTTGGACTAGAAGCCTTGCGTGTCCCTGTCATCTGGGCATCCTCTCAGAAGTTGGAGCCCTCTATGACTGCTGACTCCTCTGGGGCTGAGAGCTTTCACCATCGCATGATCAACCCCTAGCACAGCCTGCACGTAAATACTTACGGTACATACTTGTGGAATGAATGGATGAATGAATGAGTGAGTCTTTGGAATACTTGAGGCAGACCCTTCTTCCTAGAGCCCTGAAGGGCACAGTCTTCTCCTCACCAGAGCTCGGAACAGGCTTCTTGACCTGGGCCTCAGCTAGTGCAAGGAACCCTGGAGTGTTCCATGCTCAGGTTACCGTGTAGCCGTGCAGCAAGTGCCTAGACCTGGGGTTCTTCTAGGCCTCACTCGCCTATTTTTCACCCATGGCCGTAGTGTTCAGCTGAGGCTTAGGTGTGGGTTTGAGGGAAGATGTAGAATGTTTACAGTGGAAAGGGAAACCAGTGTGGAAATAATGGTGCCAAGGAGTTCAAACGCCATAGCTGTACGTTGAGACCAAATATAACGTCTGAGTTTCTGTTTCAGTTCAGAGAGGATGCCTCAGGGGGCCGCATAGCCACAAAGCAGCCTGTAGAGCAAAGGGCCACCCTCTTGGGCTTTACTTGATGCTTCTATGTAGAGAAGGAAGAGCCGTTCTCCTTGTATCTTGAAGTGAGGGATTCGGGGGTGGCAGACGGGCCTCTCCTCTTCACTCAGGGTCCTTCCTGTCACCGCGAGGTCCCCTCCTCTACCAGCCTGGGCTGTTGGAGGCCTGTTTACAGCCCAACTCAGTGAGCTGTTTACATCACACCTCCTCCTGTGCTCTCTTCGACATCACTCACATGGAAAAATCCCCCGATGTCAGAAGTCATGGGGCTTTCTGGTGTGTTTTTAAAGCCCATTAACTTGATGGACTCCATAACTCACTGGAGACTTCGGACGAAGAGTCCAGGCCTAATTATGGGCAGATGTTGTCTCTTTTAATACTTTTTTCTCCTTTCCCTAGTCTGACGTCGGCAAAAGGCAGTCACCCTTTTAATTGTGACTTTAGCAAGGGATCAGTACAGGGTCATGTGCAGACGTGCTTCTTATGATTTGAAGAGTGAATAGCTTTTCTGGTTGTTTTCAGCACACGCCAAAGAAGATGAGTCAAGGACCGACACTTTTCTCTTGTGGAATTATGGGTGAGTAACCAAGGCGGCCCTGAACGGTCCTCCTCTAGTCCTTTCTCCAGGGCCTGAGTCCTCCAGGTGAGATGCTGGAAGCACTTTCTGGACACAGGTTCACAAAGAGCAGCCATGGGGACTCTTTTCTGTGTGTTTTAACTGTTTCAGTCCCAGCAGTGCTGGAGTGGTGCAGGGGGCTGCTGGGGCTGCTGAATGGATGGGCACTGGTGTGTGGTTTACAAATGTCATTTCCAACGATAACATTGAGAGCTTCTTTCTGATTATTAAAGTAATCATGTTCATCATTTTAATTCAGAAAACGCACCATAGTGTAAAGTATAAAACAAAGTCTCTCATATCCCTAGTAGTCAATGATAACTACTGATAATATTTTGGTATATTTTTATGTTCTCTGCGTTTTTTTTTTTTTTTTTTTGGTGAGAAAGATTGGCCCTGGGCTAACAGCTGTGGCCAATCTTCCTCTTTTGTGTATGTGGGGTGCCACCACAGCGTGGCTTAATGAGCGGTGTGTAGGTCTGTGCCCGGGATCCAAACCCATGAACCCCGAGTCTGTTGAAGCGGAGCAGGCAAACTTACCCACTGTGCCACCAGGCCGGCCCCTGTTCTCTGCATTTTTACACAGCCAAGTCCGTGATGAATGTGTGATTATATAGAATTATATATAAAAAATATTTGTTTTGCTTTTTTCACTTAGTGGTAGTAACCATCATTTTGCCACAGCAGTAAGACAGCCCATTCCATGCCGTTTAATGAGTCTATAGTACTGCGTTGTGGGATGTATCAAAGTGTATTTAACAGCTTAACTGTTTCTTGGTTGTTGGGTAAAAGGGCTGTTTTGTTTGCTGTTGTGATTAACAGTGACTAAGTGTCTGAGTCTTTGTCTGCCTTTTGGATTATTCCTTAGGATAGTTCCCGGGAGTGGGATAGAAAGGCCAGAGGGCAGGAACATTTTTAAGGCTCTTGCTTCATATTGCTGACATCTTTGCAGAAAGGTTGCGTCCGTCCCCTGCTGCCATGCAAGTATGGATTACTGTTTTTTATAAGAGGGCCGAAAAGATGACTGTATTGATTATATTGATTTCTCTATGCTTCAGATGATGGGGCACAGTTTCTCCTTTCGCCCTCTCTCCATGACTTCTGCCCACTTTGGGGACACCTTGCCAGATGAGTTTCTGTAATGTCTGTGTTGAGGCGGAAACCAGGCTTCCATGATGGGTAACCACTGCGGGCTTTCAGATCTCCACTTGATCTTCGCAGGACTGTCTGAAGTCTTCCTTGCCTTTTTTCTCAGTTCTTCCTCTCTGTGCACACTGTTTTCTTTTTCTTCTTCAGACTTAGTTCCCGTAGATGGGATGATGAGGAAAGAGGGGATGCTGGGTATGTCACAGTGAGAATGTGCTGGGCCACGCTTCTTACATGCACAGTCTGCTTGACTCTGCAGCCCACAGGGGGCAGGCGGGGGCGCTCCATTCATACATGGGGAAACTAAGGCCTAATGAGGTGACCCCTCCCCCAAAGTCCCTGGGTAGGCAGAGTTGGACCCAGGTCAGGGGAGAAGGAAGATTGTTTTCTTCTCAATCACAAACCACAGCTCTATGGGAGAGCCCCAGGCGGTCCTCTTGATGCTGCCACCCAGAGGAAATGGAAACAGGGAGATCACCTGGCCTTGGTTTACCCGTGTGACACACTTCTGAGGCCTGTCCCCACATGGGGCTTGATTGAACCCCTCGCTGGTGGTTAACGGCTCTCAACAAACCCTTAGCAAGCCAGCCACGTGGCTCAGAAGGCTGCCTCATTGCCTGCTCCCTAGGCCAGACTCAAGCCTAGCTATGGTTGAGCTGCCTTCCTTTGTCGTGCCCAGGAAGGGGAGAGGCTTCCAGGCATGGCCAGTCCCTCTACCCAGCCTGGACTTGAGCTTCAGGCCAGACTAGCGCCCTGGCCTCTGGAGATGTTAGTCTTTATTTCACAGCCATCCATATGTTAGGCTTCCTTGCCCTTTACACTGAGTACATCATAATAAGGTGGAACTCTTGTGGGTTAGCAATGGGCGCTGTGGGACTCTGAACTACTTAACTTTTCTAAGCCTCAGTTTCCTCATCTGTAAAATGGCTATTTTGATAGCACTTGCCTTGTAGGTTTGCTGTGGGGACTGTGTGAGATGATGTTTGTGAGAAGACTGGCACAGAGTGAGCTCTCCATAAGTAGTAGGTGAAAAAGAGGTCTGAGACCTAAATTGAGAATCCTGCTCCCTGCAGAAGGCCTCTGCGCCCAAGCAAAGGGACCACCATGGTTTCCTTGGAGAGGAGTATAAGTAGGGGGAAGATCCTCAGGCCCAGGGACCAGGGCAGAGGCCCAGGGACAGAGGCACGGGGGGGAGGGTCTCCTTTTAGCTTGTCCAACAGAATTCGTCTGAGCCTGGGGAGCCCAGCTTTCTGCCCTGCTTTCTGCCAAGGAGGCCTGCTTTCCATGGGGGAGGCCTCTCCCCAGCCCAGTGTTTCCAGGAGGGGCTGTGCTGATGCTTCTCCAGGCTCTTGTTTGCATAGTGGCTCTCGGGAAGTGCTCCGTCACTCACGGGCCCTATCTCGCTCCTGCTCTGCAGGCCAGCGCCAGGGCGCTGCCAGGAAATAGAGGAGCAGCCAGCGCAGCCGTGCTCATGGTGGTCTGTGGATCCCCTCATCCTTCCCCTTGGCTGCTCTCTCCCCGACGTGCCCATCTTTCTGTTCTTAGCCTCTCCTTGATTCAGAAAGACCCTGGTCCATCTGACAGTGTGCAGTACCAAGGCTTTTGTTCACCACAGTTCAGTTCAGTAGCTTGTTCTAGTAGGTATTTATTGAGTACCTACTGTGAGTCAGGCACTTGGCTCAGGGATGGAGTGAATCAGGCCCTGCCCACAAGGGGGTTTCTGTCTAGTGGAGGAGAAAAATCGAGGAGAAGTGAATTCCCCACGGGCTAGGCCAACTTCCACGATACTTACCTACAGCAGGCCCTTAGAACTATGGGCAGATCAGCCCATCTTCCTGAGTCTCGATTTCTTCATCTTGGAAAATTGTTTGTGGGACTTAAAGAGACAGCTGCACGCAGGAGGTGCTGGCTCAGTCCCTCCCACCTCCGTCCCTTTCCTGCACTTGCGGAGGCCTTCCCAAGCCTGTGTGCTGGTGGAAGCTCAAATGGCTGCTCCTACCTATTTAATCTGTGAACGGGCGTGAGGTGGGGGGGTGGGAGGGGGCATCCCAAGCAGCAAGATTTCATCTTAGCTGTGCCTACTTTTCAGTAGCAGGGAAGAGAATACCCCGTGGGTCCAACTGGACTTTCCAGAGGGTTTTGGGCCCTTCCAGGGGTGGACAATGATGCTCAGCAAAGCTAAAATGTCATATTATAATCACCAAACTCCCTTGCCTGTCTGCTGGAGGTAAAGGACTCCTGTCTGGCTGAGGTCAGTGGAATTCTCCTGTGAGAGCTGGGGACAGCTTGGCCCTGTGACTCTGGGCATTTCCCTCCTAAGTGCCCATGCAAGGGTCCTAGCTGGAAGCCAGTACAAGTTGGAGTTTCCTAAGTGTTCCTAAGAAAATCCAGGCAAACGCATCAGGGTGGGGAGTGGGTGCCTGTTTGCCTCCTCTTAAAAAGCTACTCTTTCAAGTAGCTTAGTCTCCTCTGCACCCACTTAGATAAAATGCCTTACTAATATCATCAAGTGCTCACAACAGTGTTTTTTAAAGTAATATACGCTCCATTATTGTGAGCTGGATTACAGGCCCCTCCCCAACTTTGTCATCCCTCCCTATCCAAGTTTGAGAACTTGATACAAAGAAGTGGTTTTCTGCTTTTCCAGATTGGGGGAGAGAACAAAGCTGGCATGATGTGTGGATGGGAGAAGCAGGGCAGGGTGGAGCCACACTGCTGCCCGGCCTGCTCTGTGCCCCTTAGTAGGGTGCCAGCCCAGCCCTGTCGCTGCAGGGCTACTTCTAGCAGAGACGATGTTTTGCCTCTTGGTTTCCTTTCTCACCTCCCAGACCATCCCCAGCACACCTTCTGTGCTGAACTGGAATTTCCTCTGCAAACAGCTTCTCTGGGGAAGAGCCATGTGCGTGACCGGTTATTGTGTTCTTGACACAGGAAACCTTGGTCAGGTGGCTGCTTCATTTGTGTGGCCCGCCCACTGCTCAGCAGGCCCAGCAGGCCTGCTGTTCCTGGCCATGATTTCTAGTGGATGCAGAAAGGGGCTTGGCTGTGCTTAAGGGAATCATTCTGTGCTGGGAGAGGCAGGGCTGCATGTGAATCCTTAGCACATGGCTACTTCGAGTGCTCTGTCATTTGCCATGGGAGATGCTTCTTCATGCTGACCCGAGGTCACACGTGTGCTAGTTTAATCTTTTTTGGTGAAATAGGGCAAGTGGGAT
The DNA here is from genome assembly GCF_021613505.1 of Equus quagga. Lineage (NCBI taxonomy): Eukaryota > Metazoa > Chordata > Mammalia > Perissodactyla > Equidae > Equus > Equus quagga. The sequence continues at coordinate 176,644,009 of NC_060268.1, read as the reverse complement.
GAGAGCAAGCTCCATTCACCACCACCCGTGGCTAATTGCACCCATTAAATGAGTTCTGTATTGCAGGGACAATGCACTCTACACATTCCATTTTCCTCACCACTCAGGCGAGGAGAAGACCTGGAAATCAAATAATATGTGAGAAAGCACATGCAATATCAATTATTTCAAAAAGGCCACGAGGAAAGGTCTTGTAAATACCAGTCAATGGACAGAGAATAAAACAATTCATATGCTAAAAAAAACCTAGATGGAAACCCATAATTACTTTAGGAGTTATGGTAATAAATTATTTATTAATGTAAATTATTTCACAGGCAAAGAACATAGAAGAAACTTGAGCAGAAGGATCATACATTATGTATAAAAAGGAATTGTAAAAATATTATAGCAGCCCTGCTTGTCCCCCTCTGGTTCAGGTTTGTCAGCATTTTAATTATAAGCCCTTCCTTTCTATGTTTAATTACTTGGCTGTTAAAGTCTGCTCGGTACATAAAAGGGTTGTTCCCGGTGGCGCTGTGTTCATTTCTACAGGATAAACCAGTTGGCTGTGTTGAACCGTGCAGGACAAAAAGATTCCACTTGGAGATTTGGTAGTTTTTGGTCTTTTCCACTACTGTTTGTCGCTGAAAGTGGGATGTGATTGCCCCACGAATGAAGAAGCTGGCATTTGGAGGTGAAGCATGTTAGGTTTCTTACAACAAACAAACACATGACTGAAACAAAATGAACAAGAGCAATACCAAAACCAGAGCCTTTCAGGTCTGATTCTGGCCTCTGCCGCGTTGTCCCTCTCTCAGAGAGCGCCATTTTGAATATGATCATCAGACCAGGGCCTTCTGTGAGAAACTGCTTATTAACCAAAATAGGCTAAAGTGAGACTCGTTTTCATTTTAAAAAGTACATCTATATGCAAGTGTACATATGTATGATTTTAAAAAATTTACTTTTAATTTTTAATTTTTATTTATTGTGGTTATATGTGTGATTTTCAATCTCTAAAACACTTTAAGGTTTGTTCATACAGAGTGCTTTAAATTTTTCCTTGCGCCATGTATTGGTTTCAGACAGTGTTTCTGGAATAAAGTACAGAATGGAGGTAGGTGCAAAGTGTAGTTGGCACATGAAAGCTGTTTACGGTGACAAGTGAAAAGGGAGCCTCTGGGCTGTCTTCTCACCCAGGCTGGCCTGACCTGGGGTGGGGAGGGGGCCACGTGGTGCCAGGGGATAGGGAATGGCAACTGCCAGACTGACTTTGGGTGCCACTTGCCATGGTGCATTGCCAGGTTGCCTTCCACGTGGAAAGATGGTCAAGATGGTAAAGTTAGGAGGCAGCCTGGCCCAACTGCAAGAGCATGGCCTTGGGATTGCAGACTCTGTCCTTTGCTAGCTGTCTGTTCACAGGTGAGATGTAACGCTGTTCTGAAGCTCAGTTTCCCCACCCGTGAGACGGGCAGTGCTGTGACCCCGTGAGATGAGTAATGTGCTTGGGATATACACTCATGCTCTTTCCCAGCGTCAGCAAGGATCCCAATGGGGTGTTAGTTAATTAACAGTTAATATGCATTTATTGACAGTTTCCTGACTAGCTCTCCCAGCTGCCAGTTTTCTCGTCTGTATAATGGTGCCAGTTTTACTCTGAGCATCAGTTTAGAGCTGAATCACAAGCAGCTGTCCATTTCCCATGCTCTGTGTATACCCACAACCAGGATAGGAATCCAAAGGAGATGGATAAAACTAACCTTTCTGTCCCTTCAGAGTTTTTGTTGCCACTGCAGCTACTGTCTTTCCCCTGCACATTTCTAAATGCCCCTGGAGGTCGGGGAGTGGAGCAGGAGGTCTGGGTCAGAGCTGAAAGGGCTGTCACAGGGCCCCAGTTCACCTTGACTCATACAGATGGGGAGACTGAAGCCCACACTCCCAATGCTCAGTCTGGGATGTTTCTTATGCCTCTTCGCTGTTTGGGTCCTGCTGGGCCTCTTTTTTTTTTTTTTTTCCTTCTTGGCCCTCTTTTTTTATTTGCAAAGACTTCCCAGAAGCAGTGACAGCTGCCATGGGCCAACCCCACCCAGCTGGTGAGGGTAGGGCCATGGTAACCACTCGGAGCCAATGATCCTCTCCGGCTTCTTCCAGGGCCCCTTGGGCCAGCCTTCCTGCTTCCCTCGATGGGGTTGGTGGAGTGTTATCTCCAGCCATCCCAATCCCTTGTCCTTGTGCCTTGGCCGAGGAGCTTGGCATCCTGTGTCACTGTCCCTGAACCCAAGATGCAGCTGACATTTTATAATTCATGACAGGTGAGAGGGCACAACCAGAGGCTGAGGCCTAGGCAGGCAAAGCCCGAGAAACTTTTCTTCCTGACATGGCTCTGAATTGAGTCTCCATTCTTGTGACACAGTGAAAGGGGTGCTCCAGTGGGCCAGGGGCTCTAGAGGACATTTAAAAATAAAATAGACCATGGTGCTCATTGCTCCATGTGTTGTTCCCTCTGTGCTCTTCTCGTAAGATTGGTGTAGTAAAACTGCCTTCAGAAAGACTCCTCGAGTTTCTCATGGAAGGGTTGGTGAGCTTCGACCCCCAAATCAAGCACAAAGTCCTTGCAGCCCTGAGGCCAAGTTAGCACAACCCAACCCACGGGGCGGGGGAGAGACTCATCGTCAGCACAAGTAGACAGGTGTGAAATCCAGGAATGAGTCAGCCGGTCTCCATCTGGCTGGAGGCCTGCTACCCGGGCCTGGGAGGCTGCAAGAATCTTGTAGCTTGGGTCTGTGCTTCAGGTGCTTAACCTTTTCTAGAAACTACATTCTGCTGTGGTTATGTCACCATAAGGCAACCTCTAAAACATAGCCTAGAGCTATCCAGGGCTAACTCTCGTCTATCTTTTGAACATAAGAAGGCTCATAGTCCCCTAAGAATCTGGGCTCCTGGGAATTTCCCTTCAAGTTTAAGGGCAGAAATGGAGACAAGAACATTTGAGGTCAAGTGCTATTTGTGTTCCTCTGAGTGTTTTCTTTCTTTGAGCCTTAGATCTGTACACCTAGCAGCCTTCTGGCCTCCCTCGTCAAGGGATTGCAAGACGGAAGCCTTGTGAGTGCGGCTGGGGGCTCTGGGTTCTTGTCCCCATGTGTGTGAGGATTGGCTCTCCTGTGCTTCCCAGGGTTGTATAGTCTTCCCAGAAGCCAAGCTCAGTCATCGAGCCTCAGCTTTGGAAGACACCTTGGAGGTCACCGAGTCAGTCTTTCTGTGAGAGAACTGGATGGATTATGTGATTTGTGTGTTTGTGTGGTTTGCCCTCCCATCTGCAGGCAGAGCCGTGTGTGTGTTTACAGTACACACACACATCACACACAATCCCATGTATAATCTCAAACTTGTGAAGATAGGCTCAGCAGGGAAATGGGGAGACTTCAGATGCTCCTGAAGGGTAAAGTAATGGGGCGGCATAGAACTTAAATGGCCAGTGCCAGTGCTCTCAGGCTGTGCACCATTGTGCTGGGCCCATGTCTGCCAGAGGCTTGGTGTCGGAGACTTCCCTGAGAAGCTTTAGGCCACAGCATGTCTCAGGGAGAAGGTGGGAGGCCTCACCTCTTCCCCTTCACATGAGTTGTTGGCTTCTCAGGCCTCTTGCAGTGACTCTCCATCCAGAACATGCTGTGCAACTCGGGGGCCCCACCCCCTCCTGTGGAAAAGGGACCTCTAGATACTTGAAGGGTAAAGTTATCCTCCATAGTTCTTCTTTGTGTTATTGGCCCAAAACAAACATCAAAACACCAACTTTCAATTATGTTCTGAACCTAAATTTGTAGAGACCAGAATCGTCAAACCTCCACGTTTCCTGGGTGTAGCTGGATTGTCTTGACTGGGCTACCGCTCTGACAGAGGTGTTGGAGAAGCCAGGCCCCTTTGTAGCCTGTAGTCTAGAGCAGTGATTCTCAACAACTTTGCATTAAAATAACCTGAGGAGCTTATTAAAATGCAGATTCCTAGCCCTAGAGATTCCATTTATCAAGTCAGGGACTGGGCCTAGGAATCTGCATTTTAGCACCCAAAAGGATGCTCTGAAACCACACTTTGAGAAACCTGGCGTAGAACACACAGGTTCCCATTCCAGCCAGGTCCCACAGAGATAGATACCCAGTTGCAGAAGCACTGAGCCTCAACTATACAAGCATTCTCCAGTGTTCTCATCATAGTCATGACGGCTGCCGTCATTGAGAGCCTGCTTTGTGTCCTCGCAGGCCCTATCCCAAGCAACTATTTAGTTCTCATAAGAGCTCTGTGAGGTAGTTACTGTTTCCTCATCTATCATTTGTAGATGAGGAAACTGAGGCTCTGAGAGATTAGCTTGCAGAGCTGAAGTTCGAACCCAGGTCCACATGCTTCCCACCACGCCAAGTGACCCCTGCTCAGTGCACTCCCCACGTCCATGGCCATTGTCACTTCTGAAAGAGTTATAGTTGTTTGTGCAGAAGTGATATTGAATGGAGGGGCGGGGGCGTCCGGTATCCTCTCCTCGGAGCCCTACCGAGGCCCTTTGTGCAACGTGACGTCGGGGCTGAAAGCTCAGGGCGGTTTGCCATTAAAAATTAGCTTCTATTCCTGTTTCTTTTGTCTGGTGACCTGACCCAACAAATCGCTTTCTGTTCTCTGAGCAAAGGGGGAAAATACAAGGGCTAAACATAGCCTCGATTGTTTTTACTTTTCTTATATTGTACTTCTTGAAGCGATAAAGATAGAAACAATTAAAATATTATCTGCCCCACAGACAGAACAAGTGGCCACCTGGCTGGTGTTGACACACAACGGCAGCACTCAACATTGGGCAGTGCTTTGCGTTTTTGAATTATCTTCGACATTATTCCATCGGCCAGTCTCCCTGCTGCTTCACACACAACCATCCATGGCCCCAGTGGCGTGGGGAGATCAAGGCAGAGCCCAGGTTGGATCTGCCTGCCCAAGAAAGAGTCAGCTATGCCCGGGATGAAGACAAGCAAGACCAAGGGAACACCTGTGGCCTACTCTGCAGCTTTTATCTGCACATTATCCACTCCTTCCTCCACCCACCAGCAGCTGCTGAGGTCTGCTGTGTGCCAGGCTCCGTGGTCAGCATTGGGGAGCCATGCTGGGACTGTGCTTGAGAGCTTGTGTTCAGCAGAAGTAGCAGACATGTGAACAGATGATTGAGGTTCAGTTAACATATGAGCCGTATGAGTGAAGGTCTAGGCAAGGAGTGGTGGGTAGCCAGGGCCGAGACAGGGAAGGCGTATCTACAGGGGAGTGATGTGTGAGTTGGCTTTGAAATGATGAGTAAGAGACTCTTGGTGGAAGGATAAAGGCAGGAGAAGAAGATTCCAGGCCTTTGCGAAGCTGTGAAGGCTGATGTTTGGGGGAAGCTGCAAATCCACAGCAGTCCTCAAATTTAACCAGTGAACTGAACTGAGAACTCTCTTTTAATCCTCCCTACAACAAAGACATCTTATATGTTAAGGTCATAGAGGCTCTTTCAAACAGAGTGGAGTAGTTCCTGCAGGTAAGCAGGAACACGTTAGAAGTAGCCATCCAACCCCAGTCCTCACTGGGGATTTGATAGTTAACTTAAAAATAAATTGAATGCCCACCCCTCTGTATATAGATGTTACCTGTGCTCATTCCGCAGTCCATTTGTTAAACTTTGGTTTTATAAAGAATTGCTGGTATGAAAGAGTTACTCTTCAGGGCTGGGTCCACAGAACCAAGAGGAGTGTGCTCTATGCGCTGTTTCAGAAATTTTCAAGGGTGATCTTGATTCCTCCTGATTCTTGTCTGACTTCCGATGTCGCAGGAAGTTTGGTGTGCCTGGTGTGTAGAGTCTCCTGGGGAGGCGATAAGTAGACAGGGCCCTGGATGCAGGCTCAGATGTTTGCATTCTTTCTGTAAGGCAATGGGCAGCTGCTGAAGGGGATGGACTACCACAGGTGTGTTGGCCTCAGGAAGTTCTCTGGAGGCAGTGAGGAAGTGGGACTGGGTAGGGAGGCCTGAGGAGTCCAGTCAAGAAGCACCAAGATCACGAGATGGCCACGGGAGAGGAACAGCACTGCCAGATGAGAGAGACCATGTTCATGCTTAACTGGCTCCCAATTCCTCCTTCTTCTCATGATTTCCCTAGAGATGGGGAAAATTCCAGGCCAGTGAAATAAAAATGGAACAGAAAGTGGTGTCCTCCCAAGATGGGATCAATCTCTCTTAATTTCACGGGTTTCCCAGGGCCTGAATGAGACACATTCTGTAGTGTACTTCAGGCTCCTTACGGGGCTACTGTAGTGCCATCTTAGGGCCCTCACTGCTCTGTGGCTGGACCCACTGGTTCCTTCCTCAGTCTGCCACATTCATGGCCCATCTGGCGCCTCAGTGCCTTGTCCCAAAAGAGAAGTTGGTGGCCAGCGTTATTCTATGGGAACTTCCTGAAAAACCAAAGGAGTAAACGGAGAGGAGGGTGGGGTTGTCGGCGTAGGCGTGACCCTGGCACGGTGCAAGCAAGCTTGGTGGTCACGTCCCCCACATATCTGGAAATACATTTGTCCTTATGTGAAATGTAGAAGAAACTATAGGAAAACAAAAAGGAGAAAATATAAATCAGCCAGCCATCTGCCAATCGTCTCTATCTTGGTTTATTTCCTTTTTATCATCACGTATAACATACAGATTTTACTAAGGAGGAATCATGCTGTCTATACAGTTTTACATCCTGTTTCTTTAAGCTCAGCTTTATATCGTTAACATTTCCCACATCATTGATATTCCTTTTTTTTTTTTTGAGGAAGATTAGCCCTGAGCTAACATCTGCTGCCACTCCTCCTCCTTTTGCTGAGGAAGACTGGCCCTGAGCTCACATCCGTGCCCATCTTCCTCTGCTTTATCTGTGGGATGCCTACCACAGCATGGCTTGCCAAGTGGTGCCATGTCCACACCCGGGATCTGAACTGGAGAACCCCCAGCCACCAAAGCGGAATGTGCACACTTAACCGCTGCGCCACTGGGCCAGCCTCATTGATATTCTTTTTAAAACTCTGCTTTTTTCGTGCTCCGTGCTTTTCTTTGATACTTTAGTTAACAAGTAGGATATTTTCGTTCTGTTTACCATTTTGCTATCACTCATATCATTTTGAGGAACATCATCGTACATAAATCTCCACTTTTTCCTGAGGATAACTTTTTTCTTCCAGATCAGATAACATGCCTCAGTCAGTGCTGGTTTGCATTTCTTTTCATTTTACTTTAGTGTTAGTTTACTGCGCTTTTACTGCTGACCGATGTCAAATTGAAACTTTTAACAGAATGGTGAATACTTGAGGGATGGTGGGTAGTGAAGACATACTTTGAACAACATATATGTTACTTGCAAAAAGTTAATTTTGGGTAATAATTTATCAAATTCAGTTAAAGGAACATGTATTGAGCTTTGCTGTGCACCAGAGCCAGGGAAGATTCAGGAATGAGGTGAACTGGATGTTTAGTGACAGTCCTGCTTTGTTCCCAGCTGGCCTAACTGGGCTTGAGGACAACCTCTCTCCCACACCTCCAGCTTCTGAGGCCCTCACGTGGGAACAGCCTCTGGACAGTTCCTCCCGCATCCGCTGCCCAGGGTCCCAGGCTCTCAGGCTCTGCGTCTCGTGACTGCAGCAGGGTGCCCTAGAGGAAGGAGTGTCACATGTAGCCCTGATGTGGCTTTTCCTTTGGATCGTGAAGCTCCTTTTGGGCCTCACTGGTCATTCCCTTTGAACCTTTCAAGAAGCTGCCGCTTGTGACACTCAGCATGGGATCAGTCCCTCAGATGTGTCTCTCAGTGCCCTTTGAGAAGTGGCCACTGAGAGGAGAAAGATGTGTAGTCCTTGCTGCCTGGAAGTTACATAACAATTTTCTGAGCAAACAGCCCATCTTGCATGACTAGAAAGGTCCTTGAGAGCAGAGCCACTGTCAGGTTTCCCTGTGTTTCCCCTCAGTGCTGTAGCGTAGTGAAAAGAGCATGGGCTTTGGGTTGGACCAGCCCAGGTTTGCATCCTGTCATTTATTAGCTGTGTGGCCCTGGGCCACTTACTCAACCTCCTCAAGCCTCAGTCTCCCATCTGGGCAGTGGCAGTGTGGTGGATGGGATTACCCCGCCCATGGTGGGTGCTCAGGAACTGATTGCAGTGCTGTGAGGTTCGGTGTGCATTAAGTACCTGCTGAATATCGTTTCAGGTTTCACTTCTGTCCTTCTACTGACTGAGTCAAGCTGTGGCTTTCTCTGTATTCACATTTGCACAGTTTATAAATATATATAGATTAGAAAAAATAGAACATGTTAACATGTTGATCCTGGGGAGCACAACATATTTCTTAACTTTGCTTTTGTATTATAAACTTGGGTATGAGAACTATGTCAAATTTATCTTCATTCTTCTAAAATTCTCAGCACAGCGCTTGATTCCATAGTAGAAAAACAGCAAATGGCTCTTGAATATTTCACTAAAATGAAGGTTCAAATACAAAGCCAGCATCTCATAGCTGGGTCAGCTTATTTATTCATGCATTCAAGTGGAGACTTGAATATGGAAGTTTCAATTGTGCCCTGAAGTCTCTGCTGCCCAAGGCTTGCTCCTCTACATTTTAACCACTTGACACATCCTTTGGTTCAGGGAGAAATCAAGTGCATGTGAGGAGAGTGTCCAGTGACTGGCCGCTACCTGGGTTGTTGATGTTGTGGAGGGGACATAAACCAGTAAAAGATCCAGTTTCTATTATCGGCAAGTATTTTAAAGATGGAATTCAGATGAACTAACCTGGCAGCACCCTCAGCCCCTTTTGACCTTGACCCTCTAAAATACTGAGGACTCATCTTTGGTCGTGGTCTTCTGCCCAGGCGTCGAGTCCCAGCTCAAGAGCAGCAGAGCGTTGAGATGGAGTGTACCAGCCATGTTGCCCCAGCTCTGCTGCCGGCAGAGTATCAGGTGTCCCGGAGGATACCGGGATCCAGGTCTCACTCTACTTCTAACTCAACACCTTGGGACTTATGTCCCCTCTCTAAGCTCAGTTTCTCATCTGTGAAGTGAAGTTGGACTGGATGGTTTTTAAAACCATCTGGCTCTAAAATCCTGTTTAAAATGGGCTCTTGGTGAGGAGATAAGAGGGCTGGCATGAAGGCTTTCTCAAATCCTGTTTTCTCTTTGTCATTTATAAACCAGAAAATGACAGATGGCGAGACCTGGACAGGAAATGCCCTCTTCAGATTGACCAGCCAAGCGCCAGCATCTGGGAATGCCTCCCTGAGAAGTGTCAGGACAGCACTCTGTGGCACCGGGAGGCAGCAACCGCCTGTGCAGTGACCAACCTGATCAAAGACCTCAGCCTCAATGACCACAATGGGAACCCCTCAGCACCCCCCAGCAAGCGCCAGTGCCGGTCACTGTCCTTCTCTGATGAAATGTCCAGCTGCCGGACATCATGGAGGCCCTTGGGGTCCAAAGTCTGGACTCCTGTAGAAAAGAGACGATGTTACAGTGGGGGTAGTGTCCAGCGCTATTCCAATGGCTTCAGCACCATGCAGAGGAGCTCCAGCTTCAGCCTCCCTTCCCGGGCCAACGTGCTCTCCTCGCCCTATGACCAGGCGGGATTTCACCACCGATTTGGAGGCCAGCCCTGCCAAGGGGTGCCAGGCTCAGCCACCTGTGGACAGGCAGGCGACATCTGGAGTTCTGACCCAAACCCTGTGGGAGGGGGCCGGCTTGACATGCAGCGGTCCCTCTCCTGCTCACATGAGCAGTTTTCCTTTTCAGAGTACTGTCCACCCTCAGCCAGCAGCACACCTGCCTCAACGCCAGAGCTGGCGAGACGCTCCAGTGGGCTCTCCCGCAGCCGCTCCCAGCCGTGTGTCCTTAATGACAAGAAGGTCGGCGTTAAGCGGCGGCGCCCTGAAGAGGTGCAGGAGCAGAGGCCTTCCCTAGACCTTGCCAAGATGGCACAGGTAAGAGCCCCAGCCGCATGAAAGGTGCTGCAGAGGCATCTAGGTGCTCAGTGGAGCCTCCGTTGGTCCTGGCCCATCTCAGGCAAATGCAGGCTGCCAGTTTCAGAAACCTCCAGGAGTGGGCCAATTTTCTTGTTTTTAAATCCTATTCAAAGAAAGCTAAAATCAAGTCTTTTGTGTGTGTCTATTTTTCTGCATTTAAAATCAGAGATACTCTTTCTCTGTGAACACAGTGCTAGTGGTACAAGAGCAGACAGATGGTGAGAGTCAGGGCGTCAGCAGGCAGACCAGTGTCACCCAACACTGGTGGTTCCCTTCTAGCACTTCGCTGGAGCCTCTCCCAGGAACCCATCCTTGCAGCCGCTGTAAGAAATGCTCACACAGACCAGGATTCAGGGTCATTTGGATTATGCTGATCCTGAGATCAGGGCCATGGGTAATGGCTTTAGAGAGTGCGAGATGGGGGGAGGCACTTACTCTTTTGATTAAATTGTCAAAAATGTGAGACCATCAAGAAATTGTGATCACTGTCCTCTGTGCCACGTCTGTAATGGTCTTCGCCGTTTCCTGTAGGCGAGGCCTCCGGCCACATGCCCCGTCACTTGCATTTTATCTCTGTATCTTGGAGCCCTGCCTTGAATTAACATGATCTTGGGTATTGATTTGAATGAGATGAACTTGGAGTTAATACACCGTTGTCAGGAGTCTCTAAGCCTGAGTGCCACCTGCGTTTGGTTCTTATGGGGGAGGCCCGAGGATGAGAGCATGCTGGTGAGACCCTGAGGGTAGGGTTGGCCCTTGTGACCTGTCCACTCAAGGGCGGGAGATGTGGTGGGTGGAATGTGGTGCTCTGGGTTCTGTGTCTGGGCGGCTCTCAGGTGCTTAATGCCACAGTTTGACTATGGTCTTTTCTGGTTTTGTTATGTAAGCATTGGTCATTGCTGGGTTTGACGGGGATGGAGACCTTGGCAGTGAGGGCGTGGCCTTGCTCTCACAGCATGTGGCCACGTCTGGTCAGGCAGCCTCGTCATGTCCACTGCTTTTCGGGTGGGCATGACCACCTTCCTTCCGTGCCCAATGCTGCTGTTTCAGCTGGGCCTCCTTTCGTTTTTAGAATGGCAATGCAGTTTCTGTTTATGAAGTTTCCTTCTCCCTCCTTTAGTCCCCCTCCCAGCCTAGATCCCCCTCCCCGAAGAAAAGAGGTGCAGCTATCTCAAGGCTGGAGCACATACCTGGCCCCAGAGTCCAGACTTTCTGGCCACCTTTGCTCAAGAGCCCGGGCCACGGCCTGGCACAGCTGGAGGACGAGCTCGTCATGTGCTCCACCTCCTCTGTGCCCATGGGGTTCGCTTGGGGAAGAGCCCAAAGGAGGACTGGGCACATGTCCATTCTCTGCCCCTCATTTTCCAGTTTCCATTTCTTCCATCGCCGCTCCAGGTGTGTCCCTGTTTTTCCTAAGTGGAAGACATTTTTTACTTTAGTAGCTAGACAGCGATCGAACACGCTCATTTACATTGGACACGTGAGTGGAATTTTCCTTCTCTAGAAAAATTTAAATAGGTAAAAAGACTGGAAAGATGACAGATTTGGGTGACTTCTGAAGGAAACTCAGGGCCCTGAGTTCTGGGTGTGATAAATTTTTCAAAAATTTAACTGGCTTCAGTTAAATTTTTAATGCTGGGCTTATTTTATTAGCTAATAAGCTAGATAGGTAATAAAAACAGCTTACACGTGTTATTATCTTTTACCAGCCACAAGTTGGAATAATACCACTGGCATCACTGGAGACGTTTCCCGTCCTCAATTGGGTAGAAATCGTTTAAAAATATATTGCTCGGTGGGCTGTGCCCAGATGTGTGGATTGCTTCATGGCTCTAGGCAGGCCTCCAAGAGGCTGAGGAGGCTGCCTGTCTTTCCCTGGCCAAGGCCTGGGTAGGGCAGAGTCTGGGGAAAGTGGAGAAGGGGCCCCTGGGAGTACGTGTGCAAAAGGGCTGTGGCCAGAGCCCTGGGGGTAGACCCTGAGTGCCCAACCTCACCCTAAGCCTCTAGACCCCTGCCAGCCCTCTCTCCATGGGGCTCTGTCTGCTTGGGCTCTTCCACTGGCTGACTTATGGCCTCAGGAGGTGGGTGTTGCTTTTCCAGGAGCCTTGAAAGCCAGGCCCAGGGCAACCCCTGTGCATTTGAAAAGAGCTCTGGACCCAGCTTGGAACCTGTGGGGCCCTGAGCCTTGTACCCTGTGAGCTGGCATGTCACTGGTGTATAGGGACCTGCTCACAGCCACATATCAGCTGACGTGGGCCTTACTGCCCACAGACCCTAGCCTTCATAGCTGTGGCTTTACTTGGCATTTGTAACCCCCGGGCGGTGAGCAGGGTCTGCACATCTCTAGAAAGGCGGGCTTGTGCAAGGGTTGGCTGCTCCGTCTGCGTTTCCTGCCATTGTTTTCCCAAGCAGGATCATGGACTCTCTTTCATGGGTTTTTTGATCTTGGTTTATACGTTCACTTTTTTGGGGGGGTTCTTTGATGTCAAAGAGCCTCTTTGTGCGTGGGTTCTGGGACCAGATGCGTGAGAACCTCAGGTTGAATGTGAAAAGTAGCTTTTTGGTTAGACCTTTGGAATGGCTGGGGGTTCTGATAAATCCTGATTCCCTGGAGGCACTGACTGGGGCTGGGGCCTTCAGACCTCTCAGGGGATGTGTGATCATGGGGCTTTTCTCTGGCCATTAGTTAGGGCACCCAGGGTGAGGATGGTAGCCAGAGTCCCTCCAAATTGCCTGCAGAAAATGGACCAGGGAGAGAACCCAAGAAAGTCTGACCAGCAGGGGAGGGCAGAAGCTCCGCGGTTCAAGGCCCTGCCCTTGTGCATACCCACGGTGAGTTTAGCAGGAGAACTGCCCCGGGAGCGAGACACTGCCCTGAGGTGCAGACTCCAGGGCTAGAAGCAGAGGGTGTGAGAGGTAGGTGTAATCTTGGGCCTCGTCCATTCCAGCTCCTTCTGAGGAAACTGAGGCCCTTCTGGAGCATGGTGGGTTTACCTGTAGATCTGCATTTGAGGGGGGGACATCAACAAATCAGAAGGCCTCCAGAGTAGGGGCAGGAGGCTGGCAGCCCTGGGCAAACTGCTTAACATCTCTGTTTAGCAAATACCATCACCACCAATGACAACATAGGATTGTTGGGAGGAACAAGGGAAATAACATGTGTGCGTGTGTATAATGTGTGTGCACACACATATATGTCCATGTGTATCTATATATGGGTGTGCATGTGTATCTGTGTCTATCTATAGTACATATGTGTGTGTATCTTTGTACACATACATACACACACCACCTCGTGCACTGGCTGGCACACGGTGAATGCTGATAAAGATTTATTATCATTGTCATAATTGCAGGACTTGGGAGGAAAGGCGTGGGTTTGTTCTGTGCAACTCTAGAGCCAGAACTGGGCCTGGAGGGTGGTGTTCCCAGAGGCATACTCAATCCATTATAAGGACTCCCTTTTTTCTTTATTTGTCCATCTTTTTCCTTCTGTTTTTACCCCCCCTTTTCTGACCTCACCCTTTATTTCTTCTTGTTTGTTCCTTTTCTTGCTTCATCCTCTTCCTTTGAAAATGGGAAGGAGGCCTGCCCTGCAGCTCAGAGCAGCCTGCAGTGAGCTCCGTGCTCAGAGCCGAGGGTTGTGACATGGTGACAGAATTGGAATAGCCACTTACCAGAGGATTGGCTGTGTGTGAGTGTTCTTGTTTTACATCCGTCGCCTGTGGAGCTAGAGTGGAAATGACCCTGGGAACCCACCAGATGCCCCTCCAGATGCCCTGTCCCTTCCCAGGCACACGTTTGAGGCACAGCTGTCCAGCCAGCTAGCAGCAGTGGCTCTCATCTCTCGTGGCAGTGAGGCTGGGATGTGGTGGATGGGGCTAGAAATTGGTTTCAGACTGTCTTTGCTCATGTCTTCTTAAAACCTCAGTGCCCAGCTCGTGGGCAGAGATGCTGAATGAGGCTGCAGGTGAACAGGCCATCTGCGTCCTGAGTGAGGGAGGGTGACTATAGTGAGGAGAGCCCCAACTGGGAGAAATGATGCAAGGATCCAGCCCAGAAAGGCCCGCCCCTCCCTGTAATTGTAATTGCAACCACTTGGTTCTCAGAGCAAGATGCTCAGAGGCAGCCCAGAAAACCAGCCTGGCCCCATCCCTGCCCAGGTTTGATTCTACTAAGCTCCCCGCATGCTTTCCTCCTCACGTGGTCTGCTGAGGCCCCTTCTGCCTGGTGTTTTATGTGAAACCGCTCCCTCCCTTTTGCAAAATGACAGTGTGTGCCATTGAGGGCAGGGCTCAGCCTGAGCAGATGAGTTGTTTATTAGCAAGACTTTTGCTGACATTTTTAGTTATTGCTTTTTTGAGACCTGGTTTGACCACCAAGCGTTGTTTGACTCCCAGAGAGACCTGAGCTATGTGTGGCCATTTAGACATGGGTCACGTGTGTGTGAACAAAGATTTCAGAGACAGCAACAATGAAACATTACCCGCTAAATGCCGTGCCCCTGGCTGTCATGGTCCTTGCTGTATTTTTGACTCCAAGCTGGTGAGTTTGAAAGAGCAACAAATTGTATATCTCAACAGTGCTTTAAACAGAAGCAAGACATTTGTGAGGAGGGTCGGGATGCTGAAACAGAGGTTTGATTGATTGCAGCTGCCCACACACTGAGTCCCCCGAACCCCCTGGAGCAGGCCTCAGAACAGGCAGCAACTGTTGTGTTAGCAGATGTTTGAGGGGCGCATGAAAGCTGGCCGGGGGCAGTTTGGGGTAGGAAAGAGGCATGAGGTAGAAACGACGCCAAGAGCTGTGGTCCTGTGGACGAGTCCAGGAGAATGGGGTTGGCCAGGGCCCAGGGACTCTGATGGGTGAGTGAGTGCTGCTACAGAAAGTCATCAGTTGGGTTATCTGAGATGCTTATCAGTAACTCGTGGTTCTTAGCTGGCAAGGGCATCCCTGGGTGAGGCTCCCTCTGGTCTGTCTTCCATTCTCTACCCTGTGTGCCGGTGGGGGCCACCTTTAATGAGGGAGTGGCCCTCCTCGGCCACTAGGTTGGGTGGCCCTTTACACCGTTGACTCCTCGACCTTCTTGCTCAGGCAGCCCCAGCAGCTGCAGGCCAGCTGTGCTTTTCCTTGGCAAAGTCCCTGGGCTCAGGCCTGGCTTGCCTGGGCCTTTATGGCCTTCTCCTGTCCACTCTGCCAGTGGCTGGCCACGTGGCTGGTTTCAGTTTCCTGCTGCCTTGCATCCTTAGCACCCTTCCTATGTGCACGAGGAGTTGTTCTGACAGCAAGCAGAGGAATCCAGAGGTGCATCACCCTTTACAACATGGAATGCAGAGGGGTGTGAAGATCTGGTGAGGGGTAGGCGTGGAAAGCCCTGGAATCCCAACTTGAATGAAATAAATGCTAAATAAAAGCAAAGGCAAAAGATACTGTGGGCACATGAGAGTACTTGCTTCTGAGGAGGAAGCAGTCAGGATGGGCTTGAACAAGGAAAAGAGCCTTTAAGACCTGGACTCTCAGAGCTTACAGAGGCCAGGGAGTGGCAGCTCTGGGCACTGATCCAGTGCGCCGCCTCCGTGTTCTCGACAGACATCGCTAATCAATCGTGGCAGTCTTTCTGGTTGAACTCAGGAAGTCTTAGAATCCTCCCCTCAGCCATCTCGGCAGCCACTGCTAACTGATCTACCGTCTCTGCTCTTGTCTATTCCCTCATTTGAGGGTGAGGCCTCCAGAGGCCAGGAAGAGTCGGTGACTTGCCCAAAGCCACGTGGTTAGTTAGGAGGCTGGGAATGTTGGAATGCGGGTTCAGTGCTCCTCCTGCTACCATGCTTCATCCTCGGTGAGGACTGCCCATTCAGCCCTTCCAGGTAGCTGGCACCTGCAGGGCAGAGGGCATGGAGGTGAACAGTGTGAGCTCCGGAGTCCGATGGGGCTCAGTTCCCCATTCTGCTTTTGAGCTGTGTGTCCTTGGGCAAGTCACCCTCCATCAGCCTCCGTTTCCTTGTCTAAGGTGGGAATGACAGTACCTATTTCCCGTGGGCATGGGGAGGAGTCATGTAGTGTGGATCCGGCCATGGTTGGTGGTTGGCACTCAGTGAAAGGCAGCTTTGACAAAGCCACGCCTTGCAGCCTGTTTCCTGTAGCTCCCGTTCCGGCAGTCAGCTGGGCCTGCCACTCCTGTTATACGCAGTATCAGTGTGAGGCCCAGGTCCTGCCAACAGAGGAATGGGTCGGGGCCCGAGCCAGGAGACTAGTTTCAGCTATCTCTAGTCTTTCTTTTCTCTCAGAAATAGGTGTGTCAGTGACACCATAGAACCCATGATGGGGATTCTCATAATTCGAGGAGACCCCTATTCAGACACCTGGGTCACTCCTTGCTGTCCCCAGTTGCAGTCACCAGGTTG
The DNA here is from genome assembly GCF_021613505.1 of Equus quagga. Lineage (NCBI taxonomy): Eukaryota > Metazoa > Chordata > Mammalia > Perissodactyla > Equidae > Equus > Equus quagga. The sequence continues at coordinate 176,627,587 of NC_060268.1, read as the reverse complement.
CATAAGCAATTTGCTTAAGGTCACTCGGATCAGGGCCGAGTGTTGACACAATAGCTTTGATCTCCTAGGGAAATGAAAAATAGAAAGAGTTCAGCTGGGGACATGCCAGGGAGGCAGCTTTGAATGCCACTTGGTGATTTTCCATGCTTTAATTGAGAGCGTTTCTGAGTAGAAGAGTGTTTGAGAAGATGTGAGGCAATGAAGCTCTGGGGACACCCAGGGCTTTCTGGAGTCGGGGCCTCTGCTTCGTTAGCCAGTTGCCCAGTTGACGTGTTTGGAGCACCCTTAGCTTGCCAGGCCCTGCTCTAGCGCTGGGCGTGGAGGCCCCGGAGACAGAACCCTGCCCTCAGGAGGCTACAGCCTATGGGTGGGAGGGAGAGGGAACTATCCCAGGAGAGGCACATCTGAAGACATCCCAGTCCTGCTTCATGGAAGCCAGAGTAGGAAGGGCCAGTGAACCAACTGGCTCTTGCTCCTTTGCCCGGCTTGACTCCAAGGGCCCACAGAGAGTGGTTTAGAGACACCCTCACGTCACTCCCAGCCTGCTGAAGAAGCAGAGTATGGGTTGAGACACCAGGAGACAGAGGCTTGTGGAGACTGGGGCCTTGTGCCAGAGCCCTGCCTAGGGGCTGGGCAACTTATGTGACCTCTCTGTGCCTCACTTTCCCCATCCATGAGGTAGGGTAGCAATGCCCTCTTTCATCGTATTACTGGCAGCATTAAAAGAGTTTATTTGTGTTTGTCCAGGGTGAGTGCTCAGTAAGAGTTAGCTACGATCGTTCCTATTAGGAGTCACCTTTTAGGAGTATGGAGAGAAATTTGTCAGAAGGAAGGAACTGCTCTTCATCGAATGTGAGCGATCCTCACCATGGGGATTCTTTGCCTCTGCAGCTCTGAGGTTCTCAGCCGTATTCTGCCTCCCCAGAAGAGGGGCTGGAGCCCAGAGGCTTGCCTGAGGGCCTGAGTTGAGTTGCTGGGTTGCATCGTTGGGTTTTGAACCCAGGGCTCTCTGACTTCAAGGTCAGGGTTTTCCCCTGGTCTTGCAGTGTAGATGCTCCCATATCACAGGGGAGACAAAGTGTGGCCTGTTAGAGCAGAGCTGCATTTGGAGTCAGAAGACCTGGGTTGAGACCCAGCTCTGCACCGGCTGTGTTGTGACCTTGAGCCAGTTGTCCCGCTTCTCTGAGCCCCAGATTTCTGACAGCTTGCTAGGCTTCTCCCCGGAGTCTGAATCAGTGGGTCTGGGCCAGGCTCCTGGTACCTGGGTGTTTGGGAAGCTCCCCAGGTGAGTGGGGGTTTGGAAGCAGCAGAGATGGGCACAGGCCCAGCTCAGTGACTCTGCAGAGGCTGGGGGATGGGCTTGTCTCATGTGGAAACTGCATTGAGAGTTGCGGCCCCTCGGTCAGGAGGAACTGGCTCAGCCTGGATTAGGAAAGGCCTAATGGAGAATGGATTCAAGAGCCCAGTTTTCTAACTTCCAAGCCCTAGGACGGGGGCCTCCTGAGCCACTGTGCCTAGCAGAGCAATGGCATCCCCACCTGCTAGTGAAGCTTCTGACTTATGCTGAGTTGGGGATGTAGCTACCTCAGAATTGTCTGGAAAAACGTCTAATATGTAGTGTTGGACATTTCCAAGGCAAGTCCTTATGCATGGGTTGTTAAAAGCAGGTCCACTCGATATCCCGAGTTTTATGTTCGGCAGCAGGGTGAATGACCAGGACCCAGTGTGGGTGTTTATACCCTGTCCAGATGCTGTGTGTGGGGGGCTTCTCTGGTCCCTGGTAGTGTTTGAAAGAGGCCAGGCTTCCAGAGTATTGTCATGGAGTGCACTGGAATCAGTATGATGAGGGAAACAAGCTGCGAGTCGGCCTTGGCAGGAGAAGTGCACGTGCAAAGATTGGAGTCAGGAGGGGGCTGGGAGGAGACCCGGTGTGGCTGGAGCAGAGTGGATGAGGGGGACACAAGTCCTGCGCACAGGGGACCTTCTTGGTAGGTCCTCCAGAGCTGTTTGGCTTTTATTCTGAGTGCAGCAGGAAGCATCAGAGAGTTTTAAGCAGGGGAGCAACAGCACCCCTAAAAAAGCTCCTTCTGGCTGCAGTGAACAGCATGGACTGAGGGGTTTGGGGGAAGCAGGAGGCTGTGGGCAGGCACAGTAGTGGGCAAGACCAGGACAGGGGCAGTGGACATGTTGATTCCTGTTAGAGGCTCAAGCATTCTGGAGGTGGGATCAACAGGGCCAGCCGATGGGTTAATCCTGTCATTGGTTTCCAACCCACCCTAGTCATAGACCTCAATGGGCAAAGAATCAAGCACCCTGATCTCCAAAGATGATAGCATCCTTTAAGCTATCCTGTTTAGTGTTTGCTGATTGTAAGTCCCTCTTGTTATCTAACCCGCAGTCCTCACTTTGCTCACATTTCTTCTTGATCTTGTAGAAATGAAGTCTAATCGATCACCATGATTCATTTTGTTTCCACAAGTGTCCTTGAAGCCGTCCCACCCCCAAATCCTTATGTATCGGTGCTTTGCCAGCCCAGGCTGCCCATTCCTATCCTGTGGAAGCTTGATTCCTACCCTTTCCCATCAGTGCTGTCTCTGAGCCTCTGACTCCTTTGCTGAAGCTTCTTTGTCCCTGTCCACTTGAAACTGGGTGCCCCGTTTGGGACTTGGCCTGGAGAAGGCTGGGGTGGCATAAGGCCACAGGAGGATTCTCTCAGTTTTGAATGCTTGTCACGCTGGATCTCATCTCAGCTGTGCCACATCTGGTCTGTTTACAATAGCTAGGGCAGCATCTCTGGAAAATGAGGGGCCTTGATGGCCTGTCTGAATCTGCTAATAGAGCCACGTCATCCCAGCCCAACCTGGAAGGATGCAGGGCAAGGGGGCACTCGACAGACCTAGAAAGAATACAGCATTCCCTGTCCTGTTCCTGTTTCCATACTGGGATGGGATAGCACCTCCTGGGAAGGATCTCCAAGGCGTTCAGAGCCCCAGGGAGGGCTGTGAGAGCCCCAGGGGCTGGAGGCAGGGAAGCAAAGGGAGGTGTCACTGAGACCGACATGTGATTAATTATGGGCCAGGCCCAGAGCCAATAGTTTTGATGCCTGCTGCTGGCTTTACCCAGTATAGGCCACTGCTTTTCGTGGGGACCAGCACAGAATGAAACCTATTTTTTTGGGGGGAAAGGAAGATTAGCCCTGAGCTAACATCACCCACCAATCCTCCTTTTTTTGCTGAGGAAGATTAGCCCTGAGCTAACATCCATGCCCATCTTCTTCCACTCTATATGTGGGATGCCTGCCACAGCATGGCTTGATAAGCAGTGCATAGGTCCTGGGATCTGAACCGATAAACCCCAGGCTGCCGAAGTGGAGTGCACAAACTTAACTGCTACACCATTGGGCTGGCCCCAGAATGAAAGCTTAATTTAGCCCATTTTGCCTTTTGTGACACAGTCCTCTGTCGTCCCCAGCAAGGCATCAACACAGGGTTTCCCCTGTTGACATGAGACATTTATCTATAACATTTTTGTGGTATTAGCTGCCCTGAATTACTGCCCTTTCTTGCAACTTCAGGCCACAGTCGAGAACTACAGAAAGCAAATGCCACACAGGAGGGCAGACCCTTTGCTGCCGTCCCCAAGCCAGCAGGAACTTGGTTTGACTGGACTTGAAGTGGGTGTTAATTGGCTATTTATGGCCAAAAGATTAACAATGCCTCCTTTGAAAGTTAGGCATAGTGGAACTCTTGGATAATTCCTTTTGGGGAGGGGTGACTTTTTTTCTCTTTTGGAAAACAAAAGAAATAGTTGGTTCCAAAATACAACGCAACCACCAGAAGCTGCGTTTGTGAGCAGTAGCAGTGAGCCCACATCAGTCATATGTCACAGAAGGCCACTGGGCGCCTAGCCCCTTCCCTGAAATAGTGCAGGGTCCCATCATGCATTTAATCTTCGTGGAGCGGGTGGGGGCTGTGGGGGGCTGCAGCTGTTTTCTTGCCAGAGTTCTGCACAAGGAGAGAGTGCAGCAGGCCGCCTGGACCAGCCGCGGCCCTGTCAGGGGACAGAAACCAGCCTGTGTGTCCACAGAGAATTCACTGTGAGCAGTGCTGACTAGGTTTCTGAAGAACTGAGAAGCCAAGACACTAACACCAGGTATCATAGAGGAAGCAACCGCAGGAAGCTGCTCCCACCCTGCCTGGGGCAGCCAAGGGAACAGGCTCCATTCTGAAAGCTTGCAGGCTTGGCGTCCACGGGCCTCCCAAGGCTGGGACCCAGACCCTGACGAGATGGCGCTGGCTGCTGGGGTTGAGGAAAGGGAGGGTGATGAAGTTGGTTCTGCACGTGTTGGAAAAGCTGTGAACTGGAGGCAACTGCTGTGAATGGGGCAAACTGCTCCTGCTGGGTCAGGAAGCATGGCTGGGTGACAACGACAGCCATAGGAAGCAGACTGGAAGATGCTAGGCCCTCCTCCCTCTTCCAGCCTCAGGGTCTGCCCTAATACTCCTATTGGCAGAGCCTCTCCGGGAGCAGATGGAATAGCCCCGCCCCCTGAGCAGAGGGCTGAAGCAGGAGTGAGCCTGGAGCTGAGACACCTGGGGAGCTCCAGGATCTGAGCTGACCATTGCTGCCTGTGGGACCGCTTGCCCTTACCTTTACGTAATTCCTATGTGCGAGGGACTGGCCAGAGGGCAGACTGTCAACATCAGGCCAAGCATGCTTCTCTCACTCCCATCTCGCATCCTAGAACATGAAGCTAGGGATCTGTTCTCTCTTCTCCGCCCCTTACCACTTCATCCTCACTCAGCAGGTACTTACCTGGTGTGTGCCGGGTGCCTGGCACTCGGCTAGGCCCTGGAGATATTTTTGCAAGACACACCTGATTGCCACTTTCATGTAAACTCCTTTCCAGATAGGGGATAGATAACAAGCAAGCAAGCAGCAGGTGAGATCGGTTCAGATGGTGATAGTGCCGCGAAGGAAACAAACCGGGCCGCTGTGGCTGGCAGTGCCAGGAGGGAGGAGAGGAGATGGCAGTGGCTGGCTTTAGATTGGAGCGACAGAAGAGGCCGCTCTGAGGAGGTGACTTTTGTGCCAAGGGCTAACTGAGGAGACGTGTTCAGCCACGCAAAGGTGATGGGGGCGAGCATCCTAAGTAGAGGGAATAGCAAGCACAGGCCTTGGGAGGTGGGATGGATGCGGCAAGTTCAGGGCGAAGCAAGCCCATGTGACAGGGTCCTGAGCGAGGGGGTATGCAGGAAGGCCATTGGAGGGTTGGCAGGGCCAGCCCTGGGCAGGCCTTGCGCTAAGCCCAGGAGGAAGCCATAGGGGCTTCTGAGCCAGCATCTGATGTGGTTCACTGGGGATGGGACCCTCTGCATCAAATGCCTTGGGAATTGGACCTCAGACTGCACTTGGGGGAGACTGTGGTGCAAAGAGGTCCTGGCAAGAAGGTGTGTGAGGGAGAAACCACACTGAGGGAGGCACTGAGGCAGGGGCCCAGGCACTGGGGGGCTGAGGGGCTGGAGGGGTAAGTTGGACACCTCCTGCCATGTGTCTCTCACAGTGGAATACCACCTCCTATCCCCCGCTGCTGGCCAGTGGCAGCACGTGGTCCTTGGCTCATCCCCTCTCCACATTTTTACACATCATCCTGGCTCTGGCACTGGGAAGCGGGGTCCTGACTCCCAACTGTACTGGCCTGCGTTTGTGGGGGGCTTGGTTGTTCTGGGCCCTCCTTCAGGGGTGTGGTCTTCTCACTGAAGACCACAGGGAGAGGCTCCTCTGCTTCCTCTTCAGGGAAGAAAATTAAGTGTCAGCTGTCTGCTCACCTGCCAAGTGACAGAGCAGTGACTGGAGTCCTGTTCAGTCTTTGGCCCCCCCATGGCCCCTGGGCCATGACCTCTCCAAAGGGCCCGTTCCTGGGGTGAGCTCTGCCACCACTTGTGAATCACTGGCCCAGGTGAGTCTGGGACCTGTTCTAGGCTTCGGGTTCCCTGACAATAAGGTGGGGATGGTGACATCCTCACCATGGGACTGCTCACAGCCTTTGGCCCAGGGCCTGGTGCACAGGACATTCTCAGGAAGCATGGCTGTTATTTATCATATCCACTGGACCATACACTGATGAAGTTGCCTCGAGATTCTAATATCTGACCATCCAAACCCCATTGCCCAGACTCGTCCTCCCAGCCCTTGGGCAGACTGTGCGTTTCTTGAGCTGTGAGTTTTCTGGCTGGTAGACAGGGCACCGGGGGCCTTAGAGAGGCTTGTATATGGCACTAGGGCCTCTCTAGGAGGGGCTTCAGCTCTGCCCTGGCAGTGTGCTTTAGCTGTCCTGTTCCAGGTCCTCCTCTTGTATAAGGCTGTGGCACAAGGGAGACCGGCCCGGCACTCTGACCCTGCCGTGCTGAGAGGAGGCATCCAGAAAATGCTATTATGTCCCTCAGGTGGACCTCTCCAGAATTTGGGATAATCCTTTTAGTGCCCAAAGCAGAGCCTTGCCTTCCCATTTTTTGCAACTTGCTGGAAGATCTCTGGTCCCTGGGCCACTGCCATCCAACCCCATCCCCAGTGTGGCTCTTCCTCACAGGGAGGGGAGGGGGTCCCAGCTGGTTCTGCACTTGCCCAGGCCCCGGGCCTGGCCGGCCTCCCCTCCGAGAACAGCCAGCTGTTCTGGACGCAGCCCCTGGGCATTCCTCTCCCTTCCCTCCTGGTCCTGCTCGTCCTCCCTGAGAGGCACCTCTGAAGTGACCGGCGTGCCTGGGCATGGGGAGAAGAGGCATGAGGAAAGGGCTTTCTGTGAAATGAAGATGCCTAGCACACCCCTTACTGAACTGACTTGGCAAAAAACGTGAGAGGTGGCTTTGAGGGTTGGTTGGGGGGCGCTCGGCCCGGCCTGGTCCTGGGCTATGCTCACACTCACATGAGGTGGGGGGCGGCCCGGGCTCCTCTCGGCCCTTGCAGCCCCACCTCTCCACGGTTCTCTTCTTGCCTGTCACCTCATTTTCTCGCCTTTGTCTTTGTCTGCCTGGGTTCCTATCTTGTCATGCCATTCTGTCTCGGAGCCTTGCATGTCCCTGTGGAGGGATAGATCCTGCCTGGGGCTCAGTGCCATGGTCCAGTTGTCCAGACAGTTCTAACTGCACCCACTCTGGGCAAACGCATGTGTCCTGTAGCCCCTGGATAGTTGGGACCAGCTTTAAACAGGCCTAGTCCACCTAGAGAAATTCCATCCCACTTTAGTCTGGAATAGTCTTGAACAATGGAATTTTCCGAGAATTGATGGCAAATTAAAATGGGAACAAGTATGCAGGCTGGGGAGCTAGTGGAAGAAAAGACCCTTTTTTTGCTGGGTATGGGCCTGCTCAGAAACAGTCCAGGCAGGAGAGATACAGCACAGTGTGCTTTAGCAGATGTGGACTGATTATGCAGCATTAACTATTTGGCAAGAGAAAGGAGATGGCATCTGAAATGGTGTGAGGTTAATTGTCACTCGTCAGAGACACCAGAGCTTCAGCGTGATGCACACGGGGAAACTATGAGCAAATACATGTGCCAGCATCTGCCCCAAAACCTAGGTTGCAGGAGATGGAAGGCAGGCCCTGGCTTGGATCTCCTGTGGGAAGGATCTGTGCTCCAGGGCCACATGGGCTGGTGTGGAGTTTTGGTGTGCCCCTCACCAGCTGGGTGCCCTGGGCAAGTCACTGTCCCTCTCTGGCCCTCATTGTCCTCTTCAGCATGATGTGAGGATTGAGCATATAAGTGTACTTAAAGAAGACCTGATACACTATGCCCTCAGGAGGTGTTGGTCCTGCTGGGATCAATATTGTCCCCACTATTGCTATTATTATTTCTTTGACCAATTGTTGGTTGTGGCTTTAAAGCAGGATTGCTGTTTCTTACAAGTTTCCCATTGGAAGCACATTGTCATTAGTTTGATGGGCAGCCCCTCGAAGGAAGCAGCATTCTCCCTGGTGGCACGGGACGCCTGGGGACACAGGGGGCACTCTAGGGGCAGCCTCTGACTACATGGGTGGAGTGAGAGGCAGCAGCTGTGAGGTGGGAGCAGATTTGCTGAAGAAACTCACCTATCGCATTTTCTCCTCAAAATAGCCTTGTGAGGTACACGCATCTGACCCATTTTAGGAGGAGGTAACTGTGTCTCAGAGGGTTGACATCAGCTCCGTCCACTGGAAACAGAACGTGAGCCACAGCGATCATTTAAGATGTTCCAGGAGCCTCAATGCAAAAGAAAAAAGGCACAGGGGAAATTAATTTAACAGTATATTTTATTTAACTCAATATATCCAAAACACTCTCATTTCAACATGTAATCAATAGAAATAAGTCATTAATGAGATGATACTCATTTTTTTGTACTAAGTTTCTGAGATCCGGGGTGTTTATTACACTTACAGCACGTCCTGGTTTACACTGGCCATATTTCCAGTGCCCACTGGCCGCATGTGGCTGGTGGCTCCCGTAGTGCACAGTGCAGGGTCAGATCATTTGTGCAAGGTGGCACTGCATTAAGGGCTGAGCTCTCAGACTCCAGAGCTTATGGCACAGCACGTAAGGAGGCTTTGGGATGTGGACATAAGAGATGGGACTGGGAATCGGCCTTGGTTTTAGTGACTTGGCCCTGCCACTCAGACCCTCTTCTTGGATAGGCCCCATGCGCCAGCTGGTAAAGGAGGGGGCTGGCGAGAGGCCCCTGCTCTGACCCCTGTGCTGGGTTGTCCGGGGCTGTGTGCTCTCTGCCGGGGCACCAGCCTGAGGGGAGAGCAAGCCCCAGGAGGCCTGAGCAATGAGCATTTGGATGCTTATGGGACAGCTCCATCAGCGGAACATTGTGCGCTTGCCTGCCCCGCCCCACTGTGGGGCAGATCGGGTCAAAGAGACAGGACGGAGTGGGGGACATTTCTCTGAGATCCTACCCTTGTCTTTGGAGTGCTCGTTTCTACGAAAGTTACTGTACCCACGCAGCCCCACTCAGTCTAATATTCTTGGTGTATGGCCAGGGCAGGGCTGAGGGAGAAGGCAGGCTGCAGTAGATGGCGAGGGGTGGGGAGGCTGGCTCTTCTCATGGGGTCCAGGTGGGGATGCTGAGATACGCTTTGCAGCATGACAAGCCCTGGGCTGCTTCTGTATGCTGCGGTCTTGCCTTCTGATGATTGGGCTGTGCATCTGTCCCCACACATCTCCTGAGCACACCACCTGAGCCAGGCTCTGCACAGCTGACCAGCTCCAGGCCCCATTTCCAGGGGTGGGTCCCACGCCCACTGGCACTCCGGCAGTGAGTGTGAGCCTAGAGGACTGCAAGGGCACATGTGGAATGTGGCAGGGGAGGCCGTGGACCAAGCAGAAGGTTCCAGAGCAGTCCTGTCCTTGGGGCGTGGCAGCCTTCTATCCACAGTTTTCCTGGAAAACTGCATTTGTGGTTCTAGTTTGTGCTCCCTGCCAGGAGGGACTTATAGGAAGGTGAGGCCTGCAGAATCAGTAGCCTGGGAGCTTCAAATACAGCCCTACGCACTGTGGGAACTTTCTGGACCCTCAGACTCCAGGCAGCAGCAACCCAGCATGCATAAGACCCTGTCCTTACCTTCAAGGAGCTTGCAGGCTCTGGGGACGGGGGTGGGAGCAGCTGTGTCTCTGCAACATCTGCAAGCTGATGAGATAGTTGTGTCCTCGAAGGCCTGGATTCAAATTGTAGCATTATCCCTTCAGTCAGCCACACTCACCAAGCACCTGCTGTGTGTCAGGCCTTCTAGGCTCCAGGGATGCAGCAGTAGACAGGACAGTCAACCCTGGCCTCCCATAGGTCACAGCCCCAACATGTTGTCACTTAGAAATGTATGTGGAGAGTGTGACCAGCTCTTGCAGCTCTGCCCTCTGAGCTTTTGTCCCCTCGCCTGTTAAACAGGTGGCTGTGGTCAGGATTAAGTAAGATGATGAATACAGGGTGCTCACTTGGCTCTTAGGACACTTGCAGGGGTGGTCCAGGAATCCAGCAGGAGGGACGAGGGGCATGCCATGGATTCTCCCTGTCACATGCAGGGCTCAGCTCCTTTGTAGGGGAGCACAGAAGTTCTCTGGTAGGCCCAGGCATGGTGCCCAGCTGCAGTCCGGGCTGCACCTCACCTGGAGTGGAAAGGAGAGACATGGCACGGAGATGTTCCCAAGACCGGGAACCAAGCTGTCCAGCTGGAGCTGTGGTTGGGATGGAGCGTGGAGGGCCATGAGAGTGAGTTGGGGCCTTATTTTGTGTGCACTGGGGAGTCGGACAGTTTTGAACAAGGTGACTGGGGTTTTAAACCTCAGTCTGGCTGTGGGTAGGTTTGGGGAACATCCCAGGGCAGAGAGAGAAGGCTATGCCCATGTCTGTGGTCTGTGGAGAAGGGGGCTGTGGGAGCCCATGTTGAGTGAACTGCTTGGCCCTGAAGCCTTCAGAGAATTTCTTTTCTGGTTCTTACAGGCCCGAGAGTCCGGGGCCTGATACAGGCTGGACTCGGGGGCCTGCTGGCTGAGTCAACCTCTGCATGGCTGCTCAGGAGAGCTCTTCCTTTCCCTCACAGTCAGGGAAGTTCATCAGGGGAAGAGGAGGATGACCAAGTTTGTCTTTGGGAAGGCAAACTGAGTCACAAATGGCTTCCTTTTTCTCCGGGAGCCAAGAAAGCTGGAGGTGACACTCCTGAGCAGTGAGACAGTGGGGACTTGTGCCTTGGTTTGAGTCACCTGCCTGGTCAGCCTGCTGCCCATGTTGTCCCTTCTCCTCAGGAATGAGGACATGGTTCATGTTAGGAACCTTTCTCCCTGCACTTGTGTGGTCTTAAAACTTTGGTCAATGTGCAAATGATAACATACGAGTCTCTTGTTGTGTGTGACAGCATGCTTGCCACTGTACCTGTGTTCCTGTGCTCCGCTATGCCCTATGGGCCAGGGTCAAGACTTGTGTTCATGTAGTTACATGTTGTCTTCATTACAATTCTGGAAAATGGGGATTGCTTTCCCACTTTTGCACAAGAAAAGACCGAGGTTCAGAGTGGCAGCTGAGTTCACAGGGCTAGGCCTGGCAGAGCCAGGCATGGCTATGAGGTCCATGCTTATTCTACTCTCCGTTAAGGGGCCTTGGCAGGGCTCAGGGTGCCAGGCCCATCCCATCTCAGGTGTCTGCATGGCGGGTCAGGCCAGCAGGGGCCGGAGTCACAGAGCTGCGGGTTGTCCAGGCGCAGGTCTTCCCTCCTCGGTGGTGGTGGGCCCTTGGTGGGACTGATTGCTCCTGAACACGTGAACTCTCTGGTTTGAGGACAGTGAAGCAGTTAGACTCAGGGGTCATTGCCCAGTTCTGGGACGGCAGCTGGGATCTCACATGACAACTCCAGGGGAGCCTGATCCGGCCCTTGCTCTGCCAGCTGTTGGAACCGTCTAGACGGTCTGAGGTGACAGTTGTCCCCATTCTGGATGAAGTAGGCTAAAATTGGATTATGACCGAAATCTGAAACTCTATTTTGAAGCTGCAACACTGAGCAGTGCCCAAACGGGGGCGCTAATGGTGGCCTTGGTGAAGCCTAGGGACTGGCCCGAGGAGCTCCATGCTTCTGAGGCCTAGCATGATGTGGTGGGCGGAGAAAATGAAGAGCCCTTCCCTCCTCTCCGTGGACCTTCCCAACTGCCCCAGCCCCACGCCCTGGAGAGACCCCACAATGCAGGGTGGTGGGCGTGAGGCTGGTCCCAGAGCCCGCCAGCTGGAAGAAGGAGAAGCACAGGGCGGAGCATGGTCCGCATCCCTGGTTTCAGAATCCGCGTTGGGCCTCTTGGGAGGGCTGGTGTCCAGGGCAGCTGGATTTGCCTTTGTTCCAGTCTCTTGGCGCCTCTTCTTCCTCTGGGGTTTTAGGTGGGACAGAGGGGAGCCATGAGTCCTTCCCTGCCTGCACCTCCCCCAGCCCTCAGCCCTTGGGCCTATGTGGGGAAGGGGGTATAGGAACAGTCCTTGTCACGGAGCGGGACCTCAGGGGACTTGAGGCCTAGTGTCTGTTGAGTTCTGTATGGGATGTGATTTAATGTTTTATAATAGTAGACTTAATATTCTGCCTAGAGCTCTGCCAAGTGGACCCCTGGGGTCTCCCAAGTCAGGGTTCATTGGTACTCTACGGTTATGGCCCATGTCTTCCAGGAGTGGGCACAGTCATCACCTCAAACCATCTAGATCAGGGGTCGGCAAACCATAGGGCACAGGCCATTGCCTGTTTTTTTTTTTTTTTTTTTTTTATTTATTTATTTTTTTTTTATTTATGTTATGATGGATTACAAGCTTGTGAAATTTCAGTTGTACATTTTTGTTAGTCATGTTGTGGGTACACCGCTTCCCCCTCCGTACCCTCCCCCCACCCCCCCTTTTCCCTGGTAACCACCGATCAGATCTCCTTCTCAATATACTAATTTCCACCTATGAGTGGAGTCATATAGAGTTCGTCTTTCTCTGACTGACTTATTTCGCTTAACATAATGCCCTCGAGGTCCATCCACATTGTTGTGAATGGGCCAATTTCGTCTTTTTTTATGGCTGAGTAGTATTCCATTGTGTATATATACCACATCTTCTTTATCCAATCATCAGTTTCTGGGCATGTAGGCTGGTTCCACGTCTTGGCTATTGTAAATAATGCTGCGATGAACATAGGGGTGCAACGGACTCTTGAGATATCTGATATCAGGTTCTTAGGATAGATACCCAGTAATGGGATGGCTGGGTCATAGGGTATTTCTATTTTTAACTTTTTGAGAAATCTCCATACTGTTTTCCATAGTGGCTGTACCAGTTTGCATTCCCACCAACAGTGTATGAGGGTTCCTCTTTCTCCACAACCTCTCCAACATTTGTCGTTCTTGGTTTTGGATGTTTTTGCCAATCTAACGGGGGTAAGGTGATATCTTAGTGTAGTTTTGATTTGCATTTCCCTGATGATTAGCGATGATGAACATCTTTTCATGTGTCTATTGGCCATATTCATATCTTCTTTTGAGAAATGTCTGTTCATGTCCTCTGCCCATTTTTTGATCGGGTTGTTTGTTTTTTTGTTGTTAAGCAGTGTGAGTTCTTTGTATATTATGGAGATTAACCCTTTGTCGGATAAGTGGCTTGTAAATATTTTTTCCCAATTAGTGAGCTGTTTTTTTGTTTCAATTCTGTTTTCCCTTGCCTTGAAGAAGCTCTTTAGTCTGATGAAGTCCCATTTGTTTATTTTTTCTATTGTTTCCCTCAACTGAGGAGTTACAGTGTCCGAAAAGATTCTTTTGAAACTGATGTCAAAGAGTGTACTGCCTATATTCTCTTCCAAAAGACTTATTGTCTCAGGCCTAATCTTTAGGTCTTTGATCCATTTTGAGTTTATTTTGGTGTGTGGTGAAAAAGAATGGTCGATTTTCAGTCTTTTGCATGTGGCTGTCCAGTTTTCCCAGCACCATTTGTTGAAGAGACTTTCTTTTCTCCATTGTAGGCCCTCTGCTCCTTTGTCGAAGATTAGCTGTCCATAGATGTGTGGTTTTATCTCTGGGCTTTCAATTCTGTTCCATTGATCTGTGGACCTGTTTTTGTACCAGTACCATGCTGTTTTGATCACTGTAGCTTTGTAGTATGTTTTGAAATCGGGGATTGTGATTCCGCCGGCTTTGTTTTTCTTGCTCAAGATTGCTTTAGCAATTCGTGGTCTTTTGTTCCCCCATATGAATTTTAGGATTGTTTGTTCAATTTCTGTGAAGAATGTTCTGGGGATTATGATTGGGATAGCATTGAATCTGTATATTGCTTTAGGTAGTATGGACATTTTAACTATGTTTATTCTTCCAATCCATGTGCAAGGAATGTCTTTCCATCTCTTTATGTCATTGTCAATTTCTTTCAAGAAAGTCTTGTAGTTTTCATTGTATAGATCCTTCACTTCCTTGGTTAAGTTTATCCCAAGGTATTTTATTCTTTTCGTTGCGATTGTGAATGGGATAGAGTTCTTGAGTTCTTTTTCTGTTAGTTTATTGTTAGTGTATAGAAATGCTACTGATTTATGCACGTTAATTTTATACCCTGCTACTTTGCTGTAGTTGTTGATTATTTCTAATAGTTTTTCTGTGGATTCTTTGGGGTTTTCTATGTATAAGATCATGTCGTCTGCAAACAACGCGAGTTTTACTTCTTCGTTACCTATTTGGATTCCTTTTATTTTTTTTTCCTGCCGAATTGCTCTGGCCAGCACCTCCAGTACTATGTTGAATAGGAGTGGTGAAAGTGGGCACCCTTGTCTTGTTCCTGTCCTCAGAGGGATGGCTTTCAGCTTTTGTCCATTGAGTATGATGTTGGCTGTGGGTCTATCATATATGGCCTTTATTATGTTGAGGTACTTTCCTTCTATACCCATTTTACTGAGGGTTTTTATCATAAATGGGTGTTGGATCTTGTCGAATGCTTTCTCTGCGTCTATTGAGATGATCATGTGGTTTTTGTTTTTCATTTTGTTGATGTAGTGTATCGCGTTGATTGACTTGCGGATGTTGAACCATCCCTGTGTCCCTGGTATAAATCCCACTTGATCATGGTGTATAATCTTTTTGATGTATTGCTGTAATCGGTTTGCCAAAATTTTGTTGAGGATTTTTGCATCTATGTTCATCAGTGATATCGGCCTGTAGTTCTCCTTCTTTGTGTTGTCCTTGTCAGGTTTGGGGATCAGAGTGATGTTGGCTTCATAGAATGTGTTAGGGAGTTCTCCATCTTTCTCAATTTTCTGGAACAGTTTGAGGAGAATAGGTATTAAGTCTTCTTTGAATGTTTGGTAGAATTCTCCAGAGAAGCCGTCTGGTCCTGGACTCTTGTTTTTGGGGAGGTTTTTGATTACCGTTTCTATTTCCTTACTTGTGATTGGTCTATTCAGATTCTCCATTTCTTCCTGATTCAGTTTGGGGAGATTGTAGGAGTCTAGGAATTTGTCCATTTCTTCCAAGTTGTTCAATTTGTTGGCATATAGTTTTTCATAGTATTCTCTTATGATCTCTTGTATTTCATTGGTATCTGTTGTGATTTCTCCTCTGTCATTCCTGATTTTGTTAATTTGCGCTTTCTCTCTTCTTTTCTTGGTGAGTCTGGCTAGGGGTCTGTCAATTTTGTTAATTCTTTCGAAGAACCAACTCTTTGTTTCATTGATCCTTTCTATTGTCTTTTTTGTTTCAATATCGTTTATTTCTGCTCTTATTTTTATTATTTCCCTCCTTCTACTGACTCTGGGCTTTGTTTGTTCTTCTTTTTCTAGTTCTGTTAGGTGTCGTTTGAGGTTGCTTACGTGAGCTTTTTCTTGTTTAGTGAGGTGAGCCTGTATTGCGATGAATTTCCCTCTTAGGACTGCTTTTGCTGCATCCCAAATGATTTGGTATGTCATATTCTCATTTTCATTTGTCTCCAGATAATATTTGATTTCTTCTTTAATTTCTTCAATGATCCATTGTTTGTTGAGAAGCGTGTTGTTTAGTCTCCACATTTTTGCACCTTTCTCTGCTTTTTTCTTGTAGTTGATTTCTAGTTTAATAGCGTTATGATCAGAAAAGATGCTTGATATTATTTCAACTCTCTTGTATTTATTGATGTTTGCTTTGGTTCCCAAAATATGGTCAATCCTTGAGAATGTTCCATGTGCACTTGAGAAGAATGTGTAACCTGCTGTTTTTGGATGAAGTGTTCTATATATATCTATTAAGTCCATCTGGTCTAATTTTTCATTTAATTCTATTATTTCCTTGTTGATTTTCTGTCTGGATGTTCTGTCCATTGGTGTTAATGGTGTGGAGGTCCCCTACTATTATTGTATTGTCGTTGATGTCTTCTTTTAGTTCTATTAAGAGTTGCTTTACAAATTTTGGTGCTCCTGTGTTGGGTGCGTATATATTTATAAGTGTTATGTCTTCTTGGTGGAGAGTCCCTTTTATCATTATATACTGTCCCTCTTTATCTTTCTTTATCTGTTTTGCTTTGAAATCTACCTTGTCTGATATTAGTATAGCGACACCTGCTTTCTTTTGTTCATTATTAGCTTGGAGTATTGTTCTCCATCCCTTCACTCTGAGTCTGTGTTTGTCTTTGGGGCTGAGGTGTGTTTCCTGGAGGCAGCATATTGTTGGATCTTGTTCTTTGATCCATCCTGCCACTCTGTGTCTTTTGATTGGGGAGTTCAATCCATTTACATTTAGAGTGATTATTGAGACGTGGGGGCCTACCACTCCCATTTTGTGTCTTGTTTTCCGGTTTTTTTCAGTTTCCTTTGTTTCTCGTCCCATGGTTTAATCTGTTCTGATGTAGAGCTGCTACTCTCTGTTGTTGTCCTACTACTTATCTCCTCTGCTCTTGGTTTTGTAGCCCCTTTCCTTTTTTGGATTTTTCAGGAATGAGGGTTTTAGGCCATTGCCTGTTTTGCAAATAAAGTTTTATTGGCACACAGCCACACTCACATATTTACTGTCGCCTGTGGCTGCTTTCGTGTTACAGCAGAGACCACACAACCCACAAAGCCTAAAGTGTTTACTGTCTAGCCCTGTAAGAAAATTTTACCAGCCCCTGATCTAAATGGCCCCATGCCTCAGTTTCCTCATTTGGAAATCTCCTGGAATTTGTTTGGCAGTTTCTCACTGAAAGCTAGTCCTAGAAAGGGCCTGGCACTATTATCCTGGCGGTCAGGAATGTGGGGTGATGTAACGCGGCCCGCCCAATTGTCTAAGGCCCTGCGGAGCCAAAACTTGGCCCCTGGGCGGCCTTTTCCTGTGCTCAAGTGGCAAATAAGAACGCAGTGCTGGTGAGGGGGCTGCAGAGAGGGAGCAGCTGGAGTGTGTGAGTGTTGGCTACCTGGGGCCCTGGCGTTGCGACAAGCTGCTCAGTGTGTCCCAGTGCACAAAAGCATCTCAGGTTTTTTAATGAATCGCGTCCTCACAGTGGTGTTGCTCTGGAAGTGTTTGCTGGGTTGCCTGTCCAGTCCCAAGGCCACCGTCTTTTCCAAGCTGCTCTGCCCTCCTTGCCGTGCTTGAGAAGCATGGGCCCAAGTGAGGCTTGTTCATTTCCTTCTGCTTTCACTCACTGCCTCAGTTTCCTCCTGTCCCTTGAAGATTTTTGGTGAGGTTGTTCTGCTCAGTATGGGAGAACAAAACTCAGATGCAGACAGCAGGGGTGGCCCTGGGGTTCTCGTCATTCATGACAAACCCCTAGAAAGTTCATCCTGGCTGAGGATCCACAAATCTCTCTGCTGGCCAGATGTGTTCTGGCCCCCAAGGCGGACAACCAGCTCGGAAGTTGCTAGAGGATATTAACTTTGTGGTAACAGAACTTGGCCTGCGAGGTGGTTTTGGAACAGCATTGTGAAAATAAGGGTGGGAGAGTTGGCTCTGACTTTTAAAAGCCTCAGATGGCCGTGGTTGTATCCTGTGCTCCACCTCAGATCCAGTCAACAGAGCCTGGCTTGTTCCAGGGCTGAGCCCCCTGTGCCTGAGAAATCCGCAGCAGCCAGCCCAGAGCCAGGAGGCTGTGGCCTGGGCCAGGGCATCTTTGGGGACCCAGGAATGTGGTTAGAAAGTTCTTAGTACAACCAAGAACCACTTCCACCATTGCTGTGGGCGCAGGCCTGCTGTGAGGCTGACATGAGAAAATGAGGTGTGAGGAAGAAAGGATGATGATGAGATGTGCATCTTCCTTTTGTATAGAGCTGCTCCCATGTCCTCTTGTTCCTGCCTTATCCTGCAGGGGCAGCCTGCAGTAGGCAACTCTGCTTAGCCTTTAAGTGTCCTAAGCAGAGAAGCAGGAAGACTGGCTTGGGGGGTGGGGAGGGGGGGGTCACAATTTTCCAAAGAGGAGTTTAGCTTCACAGGTTGTACACATTCTGTAAGTCCTGCCAATCTAAGCTAAGCTCCTACTGTGTACAGGATGCTGGAGGTGAGTGTGCATTAGCCACAGTCCCAGCCTGGGAGAGATGGATGCATAAGCAGTTAGCCAGAATGAGGGGGGGTGGTGAGGCCTATGCTAAACTGAGGTCCCTGGAACATTTTGGGATCCCTGAGAAAGACTGGGTGATGATAATGAAATTGCAGCCACTTCTCTAATGCTCCGTGTGCTCCCAGCACTGCTCCAACTGCTATTTCTGTATGAACTCGCTTAATGCTCACATCAACCCATGACACAGATACTGTTACTGTCATGCCAGGTTACCACCGAGGACACAGAAGCAGAGACTTGGTTAATAACTTGCCCCTTGACACAGAGCCAGTCCCTGACGTGTATGGGATTTGAACCTGGGTGGTGTGGCTAGGAGTGGGTGCTGAGCCGGGTCATGGCACAGGCTCGGGAGATGCAGGGAAGAGGGTCCGAGGGCCGGAGGCTGGAGAAGATTTCATAGGTAGAGATGGGGAATGTGGGTGGAGGTGAGGAATGCAGCCCTGGAGTTCTGCCACTGGCAGCCTGTGCCCTTCACCTCCCTGCACCGAAGCTCTGCCTCTGGGTCGCTGGGTGAAGTAAAGGTAGGTTTGCCAGAGTGCCAGGTCCGTTCCTAGGAACTCATGTGCACCTTCGTGCCTGTCTCCTGAGGTGGGCTTTGTGGACTCTTGTTCTGCTGGACTTGCACAGAAGGTTCTCAAAGGTCCAACATGGTTAAAAAGGTCTCATTAGGGTGATGCTTCTCAGAGCCTGAACATAATTGTATCCCCACAGGGAGTGGAGAAGGCAGCATTTTGCATGAACATGTGGGGGCTGACCCTGTGGCAGAGCAGCCTTTGAGAAGCACCATTAACATGTTATCAGGGCTGGGCATGTGGCAGTGAGCAGAAGGGGACCCACTTGAAATCTGTTTTGGGGTCTGTGGCCTGGGACCTCTGCAGAGGTGACCCTGGGCTTCTGGTCCTGAAACCTCCCAGGGTGGCACAGTGTAGAGCAGTACAGAAGATGCAACTCCACGTTGCCTGGTAGGATCCCCCTCCTCAAACACACTAGTGTTTTCTTCAGTTTAGTGTCTAGCAAAGTCCCCTCCCTGGGCTCCTTCTGGCCTGCCCCTCCCTGCGCTGGACAGTCTGCTTAGTGAAACTGGGAACTGACCTGGTTCCTTGTGGGAGAAAAGTCACCAGTCATGACCCAGATGCCTCGAGTGCCCACCCAGTTCCATAGTCTCTGAACCGTTTATGGTTAGTCTGACAGCTGCTTTCAGGGGCCAGGTAGAAAACAAGGCAGGTAAAAAGGAGCCCTCAAGTTTGCCCAGAGGCTGTGGAACAGATTGGCTGAGAGCAAGGCCTTTGGAAGCAGACAGAGCTGGGTACGGATTTAGCTGTGAGACCCTGAGCCTCAGTTTTCTCATCTGTAAAATGGGTATAATAATAGGGAGTTAAATGAGGTGATGTCTCTCTCACACTGAGGACATAATGGTACTTAACAATTCTTGGAATAGGGACAAACTTGTGTACCAACTCAATTTCCAGGTTCATTGACATTTATTGTTTCTTCTGATTACAAAATCAATACATACATAGAAAAAATTTAACCTTCAGAAAGTAAAAACTTACAGTTCAGAAATGTAAAAACACAGTGAAATTCCTCTGAAGTCCACTTGCAGACATAATCGTTGAATCTTTGATGTAGATCCTTGCAGTCTTTTTTCTAAACAGCTAAACACTGAATGGAGACTCTTCACACCCCTTCTAGCCTCTGGAGTCTGTTGAATCCTCAGGTTCAGATATGCTGTGTGTGGAATGACAACATGAAATAAGAATTCATTCCCTTTGAAAGAGAGAAATGAAAAAAATACTACTTATTAAAAACAGAAAATATCTGAGCCTACTACCAGTTTCTTACTCTATCCAATAAGAAAAGGAGACACATAGTTAAAAAAAAAAAAAAAGATACCACAAAATTCTTGGCCCTGCACAAATAGAGTCGAGTTCTTTTAGGCTCCTTGGTCCAAGCTCTGAAGGTATTGATTCTCTTATATCATGAGTTTGTCATATGCTGTTTAACACCACAGAACACACTCCATGAGCTTGGACAACACGCCTTATGTGATTTAATCAATCCCACCATCCATTCCGGGGGCTCGTGGGCCTGGGTACAGGAGCTGAGCTGGCCTGGCTGCTCTGAGCACAGTTTCTAGCCTGTCCAAGCACGAGAGTCATTTCCAGCATCAGCCTTGTACCACAGACTTGGAGCAGGCATGTCGTGTGGGCAGGGCCCTGCTGCTGGTTCGGTTTTGTTCTTTATGCACGTGAGTCCACAGAGCTGGTTTGACTGTGTAATTTTCTCTAAGCAAACCATTCCGTTTTGGGGCTGTGGTGCCTGGGAATACCGGCATCCCCACCGCAGCAGTACTCCCTGGAGCCCGAGGCCCCCTGAGCTCATTCAGGACACACTTATTTGTGGGGCCTCTTGTGCCTCTACACTGCCCCTGCACAGCCAGTGTGTGCATTTTGTGTGAGAAAACCCAGATCGTGTCTACGTACTGTCTGCTTCCCGGATTCTCAGGTCTTGCCCCAGGCCAGGGGCAGAATCTGGGCTTCTTTCCGAATTTTGTAGGGCCTAGGTTAAGGTCTATCTCTGTCACCTTCCTTTCAGTCCAGCACACCTCTCTCTGGGGACCTGTTGTGTGCTGGGCACTGTGCTAGGTGCCACAGAGCAGGAAGGATAGAAACCAGACCCCATTCTCTCCCTCTCAATGGATCCCACTCGTTCTGGGGCCAGTGTTGTTTGGTGTGTACTTGCTGTGTACAGGCATTGCTCTTGGCCCTGAGGATACAGTGTGGAGCAGGATAGCCACAGGCCCTGCTCTCCGGAGGCTTCCCGGAGACAATAAGCAGGAGCAAAAAAGATCAAGTCAGACAGAGTCAGTGCTGAGAAGACCAGAGACATAGGTATGGAGGAGATGATGGGCAGAAGCAGAAGGACTTTCTGTGGGAAAAGGTGGCATTAGAATTAACCCAGTGGCTGGCTGTGTTTGCAGCAGCTGGCTGGGGCAGGGGGTATGAGCACGGTGCGGGGTCAGGCACTCATACCTGGCCCAGACCCAGCTCTGCCACTGAGCAGTGCCCTGGATGATGATGGTCCATCACCTGGTGCAGCTAAGAAGAGGCTGTCTCCCAGAATCCCAGTGCTGGGTGGTTTTTCCCCATTCTCTTTCCTCAGCATCCTCTATGTCCTGCAGCACTGGCTGCAGTGGAAGTCCATGGGAGTCCATGGGAGGGACTGTCTTGGTGGAGAAAGGCGACAAGGTGGGGAAAGGTGTCAAATTCAAGGAGCCCCTCATTTTCCTATTGACATCCAAGAGGGTTGTGGCTTTTGGGCCCCTCACCAGCCCAGTGGGTCTTGGCACAAATCCCTAATTCACGTGGAAACACCTAGCCTCAGAATGGACTGCCTACTGTGTGGGAGGGGGCATTGTCATGGCAGTGGTCCTGGGGTGTGGGTGGGAGATGGGGGATGACGGGGTCCTTGAGCTTCTTAGCAGCCCTGTCACCTGAATGTAGCAGGACACAGTGGATGGTCCACTCTCTCCGGCTGGGAGTGTCTGGTGTGGCAGTGAAGTTATGAATGGGCTGCTAGACCGAGGGCCTGGGGAGGCAGTGTTGGGCACTAAAGCTTGTATCCCGTGTCACCATCAGCTAAAACAGGATTTCTGAGAAGCCTGTGACCTGTGTATGCCTTGGGCTCATGTAACCTCATCACTGTTTTGGGACCCATGGCTCATGTCAGTCTTGACTGTTGGCAAAGCGATCCCCATGCCCTTCCTGCCTGTCTCACTTTTAAAAGAAACTGGGGTGAACTGCTCTGAACTCGCCCTCCAGCCAAACGTGGATGGGTAAACGGTCACATGAGGGTTCCTTCTGTCAAGTGCCAGCCTGCAGACCCAGGAACTCTAGAGCTGGGAAAGCATGAAGTCAGCAGCCACAGGCGGGCTGAGCCACCTGCAGCCCTGCCCAAAATGCATACCTCATCAGCCCTGGCCATTGTGGTAATGGAAGGGAGCAAGTTCCTGCCACGGCCCCTTTGCACACGAGAGGACTCAGGTTTTCTGCCCTGGGCTGCCCCTGCATGTGCCTCACTGCCCTGGCCGTGGGAAGGGAGGGCCGTGGATGAGATGAATCAGAGATGGATTCTTCCTTCCAGTAACTCACTTCTGTTTGTTCTACTCTATGTGGAAAATAAGCCCTCACCACCCTGCCACCCCCGCCACCATCCTCACACCTGGGAGCATCCCTTCCTTCCCGTCGTCTCCAGTGTGGCAACTGATGTGAAATGCCCCGTTCCCAGAACTCTGTTCCAGTGCAGACCTGCTTTGGTCCCAGTGTGGAGAGAATGTCATTGCTCAGACCTAGGGGTTGGAAGGGCTGGTCAGGACCAAGACTTCGGGTCCTCTGTTTTCAGATCTTTTTCTGAGCACCGTAGCATTGGCTGAAGAGGACAATTGTACTTAGCATGAGCCGGGCACAGCATTTAGCTCATGACGTGTTTTTCCCATTTAATGCTTCATAATTATTTCCTTTGGTAATGATATGAGCCTTTTTCTTTAGGATTACACCCAAGAGTTTCCAGAGCCACATTCTTTCCAAATAAGGAGAAATGTGACAGCCTAGCTAGGCTAGTGGCTGGTGTCCCATGGGTTCCTTAATGGCTCTGAGCATCCATCCTTCCTGCGTTCACAGGCTTTGGCCTGGGAAAAAGCCTGACTGGTGCTGCCAGAAGGCTGCCAGGTGGAACCCGGCCCCTGTGGTTTGCCAGCTGAGCCTTTGGCCAGTGCTGATCAGTGTTAAAACATAAGCTGGAGAGTCTGACCAGCGCTGGCCCTGACCTGGACAACAGGTGTTCCAGACGTGGTGGGGTATGCCCGCCTACTCATCTAATGCACTAGAGTCACAGAATACGTTTGTGCAACTTGTTTTGCTTCTTTTTCATGGAACACCAACCCCCCCCCCCCCCCCCCCCCCCCCCCCCACTGTCCCCTTGGATAGGCTCTACTTGCCCAACTGATAGATGAGGAAAGTGAGGCTCCAGGGTAGTGGGCCTGCCCAAGGCCACACAGTGAGGAGGAGGCTGCAGAGAGGGCTTTGCAGGTCTGTCCGGCCCCTAGCCTGATGCTGCCATCCCAGTGGCACGCTAGTGACAGACCCATAGCCTATCCATCCTTGGCTACTGGCAGAGCCACTTGAAAGTAGAGGACAGAGAGTGAGGCCAGGCTGCCTGGGCCCCTCGCATTGTCAAGCTTTTGTTGGCTGCATAGATGCCCCTGTTGAGTGAGCATCGGAGTCCCGATGCAGGGCCCTTCTTGTAAGCCCCTGCCATACTCCAACCTTCTTGGTGAAGAGGAAGCCTGTCACCCTGGTCTCAGACATAGCTCTTCATGAAATCTGGAAAACACCACTTTCTAGTAGGCCTTGAGTTTGGGACTTCACCAGAGAAACTCATCAAAGCCTGACACTTCTCTCCAGGGAGCTGGAATGGGGACTCCGTTTCCCAGGGTGGAGATAGAAACCACCAATCTAAGTAGTTTTGAAGAACAAGACCCTGACCGTGTGTTTGGGGCGCCTGAGGTGCAAGCAGGCAACGCTTGAGACTCCCTTTAGCTGAGTTCTCTGCATGGCCCTGGGGGACCCTGTTGGAAAGCACTCTCCTGGTGTCATGGGTGCTTGGCTCCTCCTCTTAGGGCTGGCAGCAGGGTATCCTCATGGCCAAGGTGCCAGGTGCACCAGGGAAGGCGGGGCCTTTTATTCTCAGACCCTTGGAAGAGTTTGGTTGGTCAAACCCACGCCAACGTAGGGTATCCCGTGCCTGAGCAGCCATGGGCTGGAGGGAGGCAGGAGGGGCCTGTGACCTGGGGACTCGCCTGAGGGTGTCAGCTGGAAAGAGTGTGTTTCCTTTCAGTGGCAAGAGCATTCCCCTGAGATTCCTGCTGTTCTCCGTATTGAAGGAATTGGGTTCCTGAGCTGGGAACCAGATAGGGCAGAGGAGCGCTGCAGCATCAGGCCCCCTGCCATGATGCTTCCCTAACCATGTGAACACACACCATCCTTTCCCATCGGCACTGGACTTCTGGTATTAAGCCCGGCATGTTGGCACCCAGAAAAACCAAACATCACTCACCTTCTTCAACCACTCAACTCTGCAGGCAAAGCCACTGAGGCCTGGAGGAGGGAAGTGGCTATCCTACGGTCACCCAGCAGCTTGTTACCAGGGGACCAGATCTGAGGGCAGCTTCGGGCCAGCCTCCTTCTCAGAACTCCCCAAAGCCCACAGCAGAGAGGCCCTGGCCACAGCCTCGTCTGCCATTTGGCAGCAGCATGCACTGGACAAGTTCCAGAGCCTCGGTTTCCTGATCTGTGGATTGGACCCAAGTTGCTCGTTCTACCCACCCCCAGGGCTGGATGTGGATGTGCTGTGTGCATGATAAAACCCCACATGGCCTAAGCACTGTTATGGTGCAGACCTTCTGAGTAGAAACATTTGGGGAATGGATGATTATCCCCTCTTATAGGAACAAACTTGGGAAAGTTTCGGACCCAAGTGGAAAAGAGGGCTGGAAATGAAGAACTTGGGGAGATAATTTCAGCCTCAAAAAAACTCTCATTCTTATCGTACTTGGAGGAGTCCTAATTGTGCTGGTGTGTGTAGTGGTGAAACTCTGCAGGTGTGTCCTTTGGGAGGGGGCTCCTGGAAGCAGGGGCCTGTTTTGCTGGTCCCTGAGTCCATGGACCTCAGGACAGCACCTGGTGCACAGTGGGTGCTTCACGGATGGGGACGAGTAAAGGAGCCAGTGAGTGAAAGGCCTCTGGGTTGAGAATGTTTCAGGTCATCCGGACACTAGGGCTGGCATGAACATTCTGGGCTCCGTCAGAGGGACCATGGAAGTCCCTGCCATGTGTCAGTGCTCGAGAAGCTGAGGTATGCTGACCTGGGTCAGGGGCCTGGTGTCTGCAGGGAGTGTTCACCAGCTGGCTTTGTGGCCTTGCCCCTCCAGAGAGATGAGGTCCCAGGGCAGGAACCACCACCATCTGACCATCTGCATGGCGCTGCCCTGAGGAGGAAGCCAGGAGGCCACTGGATTGGGATGTCTGTTGCTGGGGAGGTGGGGAAGAGGAGGAGGCAGGAGAGTGGGGTGCTCAGTCTGGGTCCCTGGGGCATGTGTGTGGTCTCATGCTTTTGTCCAGCAGCTGAGCTTCCAGTTGTGGTGCCTGCCGGTCAGGAACAAGACTTGGCCACAGCCATGCCCTTGTACTTCTCCTCATAGCAGCCTTCCTCAGCTCCATCCCTGCCTGTCTCATGTAGCTTGGAGGCCAGAGCACCCCTGGGGAGACTGCAGGCAGCACCCTCCACTCAGCCCTGCCCCTCCTGCCTTCCTCCTGGCCTCCTCTTGCCCTTCCACACAGATGGAGATAGAACGTGGGGAGCCAAATTAGGGCATTTGGGGCCTCAACTCCTGGGAGCAGGCTGGCAGCAGGACCATAAGAGGCCCTGAGGGAAGGGTTGAGGGATGACCTTGCCCCCTCTCCCCATAGTGCAGAGGCAGAAACTGAGACTGGCAGGGACAAAGGGCTTGCTCTGCCTTAGTGCTAGAATGCAGGTGGCCCTCTCTGCCACTCTGCCTCATTGCCCCCTTTGCTGCTGTGGCTTTAGCCTTAGGGTGGTTTGAGCTGCAAGCAGCCTATGAAGGGAGGTTGGGGGGCCCTTGGTGAAGGGAGGTGCATGGAGCCCAGCAGCAGCCCTTGGTGCCCTGCCAGCACCCCTCAGTCCCCACTGTTCTTGCTTCCTTGTTGTATGAAGAAGTTTGCTTCCACTCTCATTGACGATGGCAGGGGAGGGGTCAGAGTCTGGAGCTCACAAAGTCCACTTTAGGACGAACGCTTTCCTTTCAGTTAAGCCTTTGCCTCTTAAAACAAATGCTGCTGGCTAAGGGAGGTTGGCTTGATGGGGGGATTGGGGACATTTGTACTGAGGAAATAGAGTCTGGAAATTGATCATCAGCAGAAGAAATGGTTTCTCATCTGTAGTGGGTCACTTGGGGAAGCTTGAGGTAGAGGAGAAATAGCACCTTTAGAATCCAGTGGACCAGGGTTTGAATCTCAGCCTCAGCACTCTCACCAGGTAACCACTCTGAGCCTTAGTTTCCTCGTTGGTAAAATGGGGATAACAACAACTTACCTCAGACGGTTGGTGTGAAGATCACATAAGCCAAAGGGTTTAAAGCACCTAGCGTATTTGGCCACACTGTGGGTGCTCAGCAAATGGTAGCTGCTTGTCACAAGCACCACCATCATCATTGCCTTTATCATCAACAGTATCATCATTACCATCACCACCACCACCATCTCCACCATCATCACCGTCAACACTACCATCACCACGATCATCTCCACCATCACTATCACCATCAACACTACTATCACCACCACCACGACTACTATCATCACCACCATCACTACCACCACCACCATCACCATCATCACTGCCATCAGTAGCACCACCACCATTATCACCATCATTTTCATCATCACCATCACCATTATCACCATCGTCATTACTGCTACCATGGTCACCATCATTGTTATCATCTAGCATGGAGAGTCCAACCAGTACACTGAGAAGACTCAGTCTCATGCCTGGCTCTCTGAATCGTAGCGGAAGATACTTGTCATCTCACGGATATTGCAATGATCTGGGCTTCTGCCCCCTCAAGTAGGCTCTTTTACTTTTGACCTCCTCTAACTGGTAGAAAGTTCTTCCTTGTAGGGAGAGGTCCCAATGTTAGTTGCTGTCTCCTTAGTGCTTACTCTGGGAGCAAGGCAGAGCCTACAGTATCTTAAAATTATCCTATACTTAATTATATTACTAAGAATAAAATATTCTGGCTCCATTAGGGAGAAAAGTCTTCTGGTAGATAATTATGTCGTCTGTGTATGTCGCCAAATCATCTTATGACTTTAGCTCTTAATGCTATAAATATCTCAGTAGGTGACTGGAGATCTGCGTGCACAGTGGCCTCGGGCTGAGAGGGCCCTCCCACCTCTCTCATTCACTAGCTGCGGGATCCTGGGCAAGTTACTTCTCTGGGCCTCAGTTTTTTTTCCTGAAAAATGGTGCTAACAATACCTGCTTTGTAGAGGCATCGTGAGGGCTAAAGATGTACAACATATTTCCTGAGATAGATATGCATTCAGTAAATGGTAGTTGCATCTGGAGCCTGAAGGAATAGAAAGAATGAAGTGACACTTCCCAATGCGTGCCAGGGAGACCACGGCACTGTCAGAGTGCCTCCTGGGGAGGGCAGCTCTCGGGTTGTGAATCCTGCCATCTTCCAGTTGGGTACTGTTCACGGCAGGCATCCTTCACACAGTTGTGTGAACGCAGACTCAGGCTTAACCTGGAAGTTTGTTTAGAACTGGCATTGTCCAAATCTATGCAGTTCTTGGGATGTTGGCAACACCCTCTGGTATGTGGTGCAGGAAAAATATGTTGGGAGAAACAGCTGCTGACTCACGTGGAGCGGGGACCGGCCAGGACTGATCTTTCTGCTTCCCACCACTGCCTTTGATGCCTGGGCCAACGTGCTGGGCAGCACTTTCTCGACTCGTCCCCCATCCTGGTAGGTCAGGTGGCTGGTCAGAGGGTGCCAACCTGGTCCAAGAACAATACAGGGGCCCCTGCCAAGGTCAGTGTGCTAGTGTCTACTGAGATGACAGTATTTTCCTCTAGGAAGACAACATGAAAACTTCCAATAATCAGGGCTGGTTTCCCAGTTTTAAGGATGAAGAGGTATGGAAGATTCTAGCTAGAACCCATAAGTCTCAGATCCTGAAGAGTCCTTAGTCCAATCCTGTCATTGTACATCTGGGGAAACTGAGGCCCAGAGAGGGAGAAACTCTTTGCCCAGGGTCATATAGTGAGAGAGATGGTGACAGGGCGGTGACTAGCCCCTAGCCCTCTGTCACCTCTGTCGCCTGCCCTTCCCATCTTGGCACCCTCCCCAGCAGGCCTGCGGCTGTTCCTGCAAGCGGGTGGGATGTGGCCTCATCTCTCACTGCTTCTGTCCTGTCTACGCAGCCCTTGCCCTGAGCCTCTAAGTGTCTCTCTTGTTGTGGCAAGCACTTTCCACTGCTCTCGCCAGTGATGCTGCACATTCCTCAAGGGCTGAGATGGTGCTTTGTCTTCCCAGGGCAGCTTCCCACGATTCCTAATCCTGGCCAGGCCTCTTTGTGGCAAGAGGAGTGCTGAGCAGGCGGAGCAGGTCGCTGCGTCCAAGTTTTGGTGGGGCGACTTTCGGCTGTGGGACCTTGGGCAAGTTACTTAGCCTCTCTGAGCCTGTTTGCTCATCTAAAAGCGAAGGTCAGAAGAACACCTCTCAGGGCTTGTTGGTAGGGGCTTGTTGAGGGCTCTGCTGCTGCTACTTTAGTGGGTTCTCCCTTCCAAAGCCTCATGACAACTATTCTTGTGGCCTCCTGGCAATCCTACAAGGTGGGCTGGCCAGAGACCATTATTGCCATTTTGCAGATGGGGAGATGGAGGCTCTGAGGGGAAGGAGATGGGTGACGGCCTTATGGCAGGTGGTGTAGAGCCTGGCCGGACACGGTAGGCTGATGTCCATCCCCCTGCCCGGCCCTAGGCTTTCCCCCTACTTGGAGACTATTGGCTCATGGGTGCTGGGCCACTGCCCATCCATCCCTCTGTTTTGGAGTTTTCCTGCCCCAGGTTTGGCCCTTTGCTGTGCCCTGGCCTGTGGTCTCAAACTTGAGGTTTTCCCACAAATGTCCCCAGAGCCAAAGAGCCTCAGTACCTTTGTTTCCTTCCAGAAGCTTGGGTGCTCTCAGTGCTCCCAGAAAGGGCCTTCTCAAGGAGGAAGGGTGTGCCATTTTGCCCTGCATAGGCGAGCAGATTTTCAACATCTGAGGGAGAACCGAGAATGCAGAAGTCTGGGGGTTGGCACCGTGGCCTCAGCCTGCTTCTCGCACGTTCCAAATGCATTTCCTGTTGACTCCCTCCTTACCCACACCCACTTCCTTTCCCATCCCTTGCCCCACCCTGATCGCCCTGCTGGCTGAGAGCTAAGTATAGATACTAATGCGTTCTGTGTTTGCCTCCCTGCCTGTCCTAAGCCCTGTAGGGAACCCTGACCCCAGTACAGTGCCATCACGTGAGTCCTAAATCTGCCACAGTGTGTATCTCGTGGAGCCAGACATGTTTCCTTGGCTCATCTTGGGTCTGCCCTCAACACTTCCAGCCAGGTGCTGGGCGACAACCCCAGGGGAGATTCCTCGTGCTCTGCTGCACCCTGGCTGTGACATTGGGCGTGTGCCCTTGGCTTCCACATTAGTGTGTGGGTGACATTTGTTTCTCCTCTCAGGGCTGTGGTAAGGACTTAATCATGCTCCTGTAAAATATCCAGCACATAGTGGGTCCTCAGCAGGTCGTCTTCCCTTCCTTCTCCTGCCTGCCCATTTGAAGGGCACCTCCAGTTAATTTGGTTCCTCAAAATGTACCAATCAGCATCCAGTTTGAGGCCCTGAAGCACCTGATCGTCATGGTGTGGGGGTTGGGGCAGGAGAACAGCCGAGGACTGGGGGCTCCCACAGTTCCTTGGAGGTGGGGAGACTTGCAGTGGCTTTCTGCCAGCCATTCATTCAAATTGCTGAGGCTCAAATTCCCCGTTTATGAAATGGGGATAATAATAAAGTTGAGTCCCTTAGGGAAGTGCTATATTAAATGAGATATTTCAAAAGGGTTTGGCAGAGTGCCTGGTACAGGCCAAGTGCTCTGCAAATGCTGGCCCCATACCCCGCTCTGAGCACCCCCTCACTGGCTCTGCCCCTTGCCCAACTGTGAACTCTGCAGTGGCGGGACTGATCCCTTCCGGTCCTGGGCTCCCAGGTAGGGCTCAGTGTCTAGTGATGGCCCTGTCAGGAGGTTTACCTTGTTACCCTGTCATGGTCCCTGGGGCTGATTCCAAGGGTGCCTGGGCACCTTGGATCCTCTGGATAGGACCTCACTTTAGACGTGGAGAGAGTGGCGTCCATGTGTTCAAACTTTGACTCTGCTTCCATAGGCACTTCTCCTGCAGTGGGGAAAAGACACCAGCAGTACTCCCAGAATCCCTGGGCCTCTGTCATGACTGCTTCCAGTCTCCTGTAATCATATGAATCACCCTACTATCACAGGCTGACGATTCAGAAAGAAGGGAAGTCAGGGTTCACGTGATGGGGGTGGGTGCAGACTGGTCTCCCAGCAGCAGGAAGAGACTGGGGGAAAGAACCACAGAGAGTGACCATTGCCACTTGGGCTGAGGGCAGGGACACTGAGTCACCACAAACCCCTGTGTCCACTGTGAGCCTAATCTCGTGTCTTCAGCCCTTGGCCTAACATCACAAAGGCCCTGGGCTGGGAGCAAAAGGATGGAGGGGGAGTACACGGAGGGTGGAGGCCTGACAGCTGGAGAGCCGCAGTTTGGGACAGCTGGTCAGAAAGTGGCTCTCATTGTTCTAGGATTCCTTCTATGCTTGGTTGTAGAATTGTGTGTTTCTCCTCCTCTCTACTGGCAGGCACCAAAAGCCTAGGGAAGATGTTTGCGCCACTGGGGAGCCAGAGCCAATTTAGCTAGTCTGCACTGAGCCACAGTGGGAGTATTCTTTGAGGCACCTAGCGAATGCCTAAAAGAAAGCAAGCTGCGCTTCCAAAAGGCAGGCAGAGGGAGAAGTGCTGTGATGTTAAGACACGAGCAGTTTCTCAGCCTTGGCACTGTTGACATTCAGGTCTTAATGATTCTTTGTTGGGGGCAGGAGAGCTGTCCTGCGTTGGAGGATCCCTGCCCCTACCCACCAGATGCCCATAGTCCCCGCCACCCTCCCCCACAAGTGTGACAGAGGTAACGTTGCGCTGTTGAGAATCACTGACGGGAGTGAAATATCTTGACCTCCCTGGTGGCTGCAGTCCCTGGGGCCCTCTTGTGTCTGGCCTCACACGAGAAGTCCGATCCTTCTGAATTGGGCAGTGGCAACGGAGAGGTGTCTTCTCAGTGTCCACTCAGCTCCAGTGCCATGCAGGGGACGGGGCGCTGGGCAGCAGAGTGTCCTGGTTCCTGAAGACACAGGCAGTGCTGCACCTGTGCCCCCTGGGATTGGGTAGTTAGCAGTGTTGGCCCCATGTTTTCTCCATCCCTGAGTCCATGTCTCCAGGAGCTGGGAAGGATGGGGACACTGATGGCTTCTTGTCCCAATTCTCCTGCCAGCTCTCGGGCAATGCCAGGGTCTCCCCTGAGCCCCTCCAGGGAGGTCAGGCAAGCAGGCATTTCGCCAGACAGCCGCCAGCAGTGTGCGCCACTGCTTTTCATAAGAAAAGGCGCCTGCGTCCCACTGCCAGAGCTTTGAGCCATCTTGCTCATTAATCAGGATTTCGGGATTCTTGGAGCAATCTTAGCAGCTGCCTGGCACAAGCCCTCCTTGATTTACCATCACCTGTCTGCCTTCAGAGCTGGCTCTATCTATTGCCCCTCCTGGGGGGCTGGAATGGGGGCGGGCACTGCCACCAACCTTGGCCCATCCCTGGCCTGGAGCCTGTTTCAGGAGCTAAGGCTGTATCTCTCAGCAGGGCCTGAGGAAGCACTCACTTCGAATTAGTGTTAATTTTATTATGATTCCCAATTTTCAATTTTAAAAAACTTAAAAGAGAAAAAGGAAGATGGACTAGTAGTCCCAGATATTCTGTTGAGGAAGACGTTGAGAGAGCCGGAGCAAGGTGTGGTCACAGAGAGGAGGTGATGGCAGAGCCTGAGTTGCGTGGAGGCCTCCTGGGAGCTCTTGAGCTGGCCTCGGCTGCCCCTTTCTGCACTGAGGGCTCAGCCCAGCTCCTTGCAGGGCCCTGAGCACCCTGGGACATGTCCCCCCAACACACACATTGAGACTGAGTGTGGTCATTGTTCTCCAGCTGCCCCTGAGGCAGGTGACCACTGCTGGGGTCATTGCCTTTCGGGCCTGGCTTCTGTCCTGTGGACAGACAGTCACATGTAGCTCCTTTTCCTCTCATTCAGGGGACAATGTGAGAGGCAGGCCCCATAGGATTCTGGGTGTGGTGGGGGCCACCCTCACCCTCTCAGGGACAGATGCTCTAGGCAGTGCAGGGTCCCACAGCAGAGGGACCCAACACACCATCCCCTCTGTCTCCTGGCCTCCTGACCAGAGGAGGCTCTGGAAAAGCCGCCCCAGGCCGCCCTGCTCTGCGTCCCTCTCCCATTTTCATTACTGCTGCCACCTCAGGACCCGCCTATCCTGTCAGGCAAGCTCTTGGGCCTTGCTGGTCTCTCCGGGTGCCCCTCCCACTGCCGTCTGGGAAACCGACATCCCCAGCCTCTCTGAGCAACCGAGGGAGGTCGCCTCCGGCCTCTCTCTCTGGCAGAAACCTCTGAGTGTTGCATTTCTGATACGTTCCTGCGGGAGGACCTCATCCAGCAGCTCAATACTCGGGTAATTTGGAGAGGGGCTGCTGAATGCCTCACAGGTCAGCCGGAATTAACGTGCATTTCACTGAAAGAACAGAGTTGCCACCCACATCTTCATCCATTGCTGGGCTAGGAGCTGTCTTGGAATTCTAAAGGGCACTGGGAAGGCAGGAGGGAGGGCAGCAAGGGTTCCCCATCCCGCTTCTGGAGGTTCTGATTTGCCTTTGTGGAACCAAAGCTCCTTGGTTTGCCGGCAGAGCTTCAGAAAGGGTGGTGGCCACTTGGTAGTGCTGTGGTCAGTTGTTGCAGCTTTGGCTTATCACTGGGTGAGGCTGTGTGTGTGCCATGCACTGCTAGCCCAGCAACTCTGCATGGTCGCTTTCATTATCGCCATTTTCCAGTTGAAACAGGTCCAGAGGGGTGGAGTGACTGGGCCTTAGATAAACACCTAGAAAGTGGCTAGGGTCCCTTCTTACCGCCCACCCATGACTGTCTCAATAGTCAGTGACCCCCTTGCTGACCCTCAGCATGCATCGGTTGGTGAATTTACCCCGGAGGCACATCAGCCTGGAGCAGGGCTGTGTGAGTTGAAGACCGACCTCCCATCCACATCGAGTTTGCCCTGTTTTCCTGAGCAGGTTTGGAGGCCTCTGGCACATGCAGGGAGCACTAGAATGTTCCAGAGACCTGAGGGGCCATGCTTTTCTGGGGGCAGATGGCCTAAGCGGGCCCTACTCCTTCCAGAAGCCCTGTGCCTCTGAGGATGGGGCGATGGTCTGATGCGGACCCATCCTCCCAACCTGTCACCTGCCCGTGGGAGAGTCCAGTATTCAGAGTTGTGCCTTGTTTTCTGAGCCTTCAGCCTTAGCTCCTCCCCATGAGCAGCCTGGGAGGGACCATACTTTTAATTAGCCTAGTTTGGGGATGGCTGCTCTAAAGCCCTGGGAGGTGAAAGCGGCTGTCTTGCTTTTGGAGTCCACTGCCAGTGGACACAATGTAGCTGTAGGAATGAAAACGAGGAAGAGAAAGGCCCACAGGCTCAGGATTTTAATTGGCACCATCCTCCCGGCCCTGCGCCTGCCCGCCGGCCCTCCCAGGGCTCTGTTTGGGCGGCTGGGCCTGGGCTGCGAGTGATGGAGCCTTTCACAGCTGCAGACTGATTTAAGTGGACCTGCATAGATTCCTGCAGCCCTCGCTGAAAGAGCACGCGCTGATCAGCCCTGGGAAACGTATCAGCCACCTGCGAGCGCTGAATAGCGGTGGCCGCTGAGAGCCCGCAGAGCCGCCTGGGCTTCAATGGCCCCGAGGCCCTGCCGGAGAGAAAAGGTTTTCCTGAAGCTGCAATTAATTTTTTTCCCCCAATCAATTGGAAGTTGCTTTCTTGTTCTCAGCTGGGTGAGTGGGATGCTTGAGTCTGTGCTTCTCTGTTAACCTGAGCGCTCCAACAATTGATGTTTCTCTTGAGAGACAGTAAGCGCTTGCTTTCTCGTCGGCCATCGAGGAGGGGACTTTTTTGTTTGTGTTTTGTGTCTTTCTCTCTCTTTTTTCCTTTCTCTAAGATCATCTCAAGCTAATAGTGAGAAAAAAGGCATATGTGAGTGATTCCGCCTCGACAGGTCCCACAATACCTTCAGGAATGTCAGTTTTTCTTGCTTTCATGAAAACACTATGAGGTCTCACTTAGAGGGAACAATAGCGGAGATTAAAGAAGGAGGGAGAGCAAGTGAACACGGAAATTAGAAAGGCAGCGCTGTCTGACTGCCGAGAGCTTTATGTTGCAGTCTGGAGGGGGTTATTCTGGACTCACCCCCACTCTGCCAGAACAGTTAGGGGGGCATTCTTGGCTCATACTTAGTTTTGCAGTGAGAACCAATTTTAAGTGCAAAAGAACAAGAAGGCCACATTTTCTCTCAGGAGTCAGTCTTACAGCTTCTGTGAATGTAAATTGTGTGTGTACATGTCTCGTGGTGGGTACTGACCCACAGGATTTCTGTTGGGCCTCTAGGGTGGGCCTGTTCTCCTGCAGAGAGGAGGTGCCAGGCTTGAGAAGGTAGCATCTGGGGCTGTCTGGGCTACACTAGGCAGCCCGTCTGTCGCGACAAAATCACTCTGTGCCCTCTACACCACCCTTGCAGCTGGCCTACTTTCCCCACAATGGCCCGGAGAAGTGTTGGTGTGGGAGGGAGACCATCACTGTGGACCTGTCCACATGCGTGGCTCTGGCTTTCATCCCCTCTTGTCTGGAGCCCCAGCCTCGTTAAGATCCCTTGACCTGCTTGCTCTGCAGATTGCTGATAAGCCTCGGCAGGGCCAGTGTCCTTGAGAGGGAGAGAATAATGAGCGCTCTGTCTCCCGAGCCTGCCTGGCTCGATCACTGGCTTCAGTTGTAGTGACTTGCCGGTCAGGGCCCCCACGGCTCATTCTCCCTTGAGGTTTGCAGGGCAGCGTGTGTGTGTGCACGCTGGCATGTTGTACACATGTGTGTGCGCCTGTGTATGCACATGCCATTTTGTTCAGATGGAGAATGGCCTTAGGCTCCTACTCTTGCTTGGTGACCTCAGCAGGCTCCTCCGCCTTTCTAGGCTTCAGTTTCCTCATCTGTAAAGTAGGAGCACTCACACTTGCCTCCTAGCGGCTCTGGAGGAACGAGTGAGGCCACAGTGGGCGAAGTTTCTAGTGCAGAGCCTGCACCTAGTAGGCATCCAGTTCAAGGGAATATAAGTGTCGTCAGCTCTTGTTTCCTTGAAGACAGAGGGTAGCTGCTTGGAAGACAGAGGATAGAGAAGGGACTCTTTTTCTGTGGTCCAAGGGGCGGGTGTCCTAGCCTCTTGGGGGTGGGTCGGCTCTACGTCTGCTTTTCTCCAAGGCCGTGGTGGTAGCTCCCACAGGGATTTTAGAACCTTATCTCCCAAGGTCCCCATGGCTCTGGGCTCCCTTTTCCAAGAGAACCTGGGCCTCAGCTGATGATACTCCTTTTTGCAGTAGCCACTTACAGATGGAAAGTGAGTGACTTCCTTGTGGGTTCTGTGCTTTTTCCAAATCATCAGACATTTTCGCAAGACAGAAGGCTCATTTCCTGACCTGGGCTCAGCCAGTGATGGTCTTAGGCCAGAGGCTGAGGCCCTAGGCCCAGAAGCTGGTCTCCTGGTGGTGGGCACCTCTTCTACCACCACTGCTCCATCACAGCTCACCTCACCTGCCTGGACTGGGAGGACCACTGAGGGGTCCGAATCAAATCGACTGTATCATCATCAGTCATCAGTCAAGATGCTGCGGGAATTGCAGCATCTTGAAATGATTGCAAGATGGTGGAGCTGTGTGTGTGTCTGAGATGTGCATGCATACTGACATGTGCATGCATTTACATCAAAAGGGAGGAAGGGAGCAAGGGTCAAACTGGGACCCTTGGGAAGACGCTGGATTCTGTGTGCATCAAGGGTTTTGTCACTGGTGCTCTGCTGGCTCCTTTTGTTTGTCTCGTTGGTTTCCTTCCTCCTTGGCACTTTCAGCCTCTGCCCCTGACACATCATTCATCACCTAGGGGTGGACTCTAGGGGAAAGTATAGATGCCTTTGCCCCTCTCTCCCATCTGGCCAAGGGCCTAGCTCCACGTGGGGTCAGCCAGGGCACCTCCTCTCTCTGGCCTCTTGCATAGCTGTTGCCTTGCTGGCATTCTGCACCATGGAGGCCCTGTCCTTTCTTTCTTTCTCTCCTTCCTGCAGTTGGGCACTTGGTCCCAGAGGCAGACTGCCGGGGTTCAGATCCCCCCCACTTGCTCCCTGGTGGCCTTAGCAAGATTCTGAACCTCCAGGGACAAGAGTGTACCTCCCCCACCACTCCCAGAGTTGTGTGAGGGTTCGGTGGAACAATCCCCGAGAAGCTCAGGGTAAATGCTTAATAAATGTTAGCTCTACTATTGTCAGAGGCCCCACAGCTGCTAGGACACGAGACAGACCCTGACTTTGAGAAATTCCCTGACTTTGGCCCTGGAACAGACAAGAGTCCAGGGAATGGTGGGAGGAATTTATGGTAGCTCAGCCTTGTGGCTTGGTTTGCTATACATGAAGAAATGTCTGGATTTAAGAGTGATTTAGGGTCGCTCCAAGCCCTGCGCATTCCTCGGGGGCCATCTTGGAGTCCTTGCCCAAGAGCCTTCGGCCGTTGTAGTTGGGAATTTTTAGCAAGGAGCAGTGGGGGTTGCTGGACGCTCCTGGGGGTACAGTTTAGGTTGGGTTTCCATCCTGAATTCTGGCGTTTCTGGCAGCAGCGAGGTGTAGCGTGGTGGGTCAGGGCACAGGCTTTGACAGACAGAGCTGGGCTTGAGCCTGGCCCTGCGCTGCCTCTCTGTGGGAGTTGACCTTGGGCTCTCCGCATGCACGTGGGGATGCTGGCAGAGCCTGTCTCTCGGGATTAGGTGCTGAGATAATGGAGGCGAAAGGTTCCCCAGAGCTGGCCACTGGCATCCACCTAAGGTACGTTAACTTTGACTGCAAGGGCTTCTTGAGGTTTCTAGATGCCTCAAGATGCGGGTGCTGTGTTTGTATGTCCTGCCAAGCATTTAAATAGTAATGAACAAAAGGGAAAAAATAGAAAGGGAAAAAATAAGCCTATCAGGAAATTCACAGTTATGTTGAGGTGTGTCCCTGGGAAAGTCAAAGAAGCAGGGACTCGCCCTGGCCAGCCCTTCCGGAGCCCACGGTCAGGCCTGCAAGTGGGAACCACATTCTATCAGCACACTGAGGCCTTGGGCTGGGCCCTCCACAGGCTCCCTTGCGAGGTCAGCATCATGATTCCTATCATGGTTCTGAGAGGGAAAATGACTTGCCCAGAGTCACTTGGAGAGCAGCAGATCCTCCACTCCTGCGTCTATTTGGTGGCAAAGAGTGTGCTCCAGGCCACAGCTGTGCTGCTGAGGCCGCTTTCTGGCCTCTTTGGCACATCCAGTGCCCTTTAAGAAAATGTCTCCTGGGTGCCTGCCCCTGGCCCAGAATCTGGACCTCCTGCTGGGGTGGGGGGTTGTCCTGGTCCTGGGGGAAGATACAGAATCCCTTCCCATGCTACCCTACCCCCCACCCCTGCAGCCCAGGAGCCTCTGCACTAGGGGTTCCCTGCCAGGGCGTCCCTGGGCAGCAAAGACTGAGGAGTGTGTTGGGCTGGTGACCACAAGCATCCAGGAGAACTCTGGTGAGCACTATGCAGCCTCCCAGATCTTTGCACCCTCTCTGACCTCCAAGATTGTCCCTTGTCATCTCTCACTGCAGCTCAGAGGAACTGGGCTCCCAGAGGGGATGAGAGACCTACTCAAGTCACCCCTGGGGCACTGGGCAGAGCTAGGACTCCAAACCACGGCTCCTGGCCCTCTACTGGACTCCTGCCCAGCTGCCCAGGCACCCTGTGACGCAAACCCTGCCCTGCCACAGTTTGGTTGGAGACAGAAATGACACAGGTGAGAGGGCAGGTCACCCCAGGAAGGGTCCCTGCTGGGCAAGAGTCCGGGGTGACTCTTCCTCCACCCCCCATAGCTAATTAAGTGTCTTGCCTGCCTCCAGGTGAGATAAAGCTGTCAGGAGAGGCAGCCCTCTAACAGGGCCTCCAGGGCTCAGGAGCACCAGGGCCCCACAGTGTCCCTGCCACTCACCTTTGGCTCTGTGGGTGGGGACAGCCGAGCCCAGAGAGGCGGAATGTGCCCAGGAATGTCCTGCCGCACCCACCTCCAGCAGGCATGTCCATGGCCACCTGCCCTGCCCAGGCACGCTGGGACATGCTGGCCAAGCCCAGCTGGGCTGCTGCCTCTCCTCGCCCCCGCAGTGGCCAGCGAAGGCCAGCATAGCCTCTCTTTTCCCCAGCATGCCTTGGATTTCTGCTCTCACAGACCACTTCCAGGTGGGATGCAGCTCAGGTAAATGGTTCTCCTTATGCTGCTTCTGCTGGGGCTGCTGTGGCAACATGGGCCCTCCGCTCCATCTTGGTGCAGCTGGGCACCATAAAGTGTTGAAATCCTGCTGAGACAGGCCCTGTTTATGATGTCATTTCAGCCCTGTGAGGGCAGTTTTGTTTCCCCATTTTACAGATAGAGAAAGAAAAACTCAGGTTGCATAAGGAGCCCAAGGGAACACCAATCCTAGTGGCAGAGGCAGGATTCCACCCCACATGGGTCAGTGTTTTCAACACTTCATTCAGCCACCCAACCCAGTTCCTCTAGTCATCAGGGATACAGCGAGCAGAAGCCTTGCTCCCTGGCTGAGCCCTCTGCAGCCCTGCCAGCAGCCCATGGATGTGGGTGTGGGGGCTCTAGGATTGAGGGTGTGGGGCAAGGAGGCTCTAAGAGGCCTTTGGAGGGGTGTAGGGGAGCGCATTTTAGCTGGACTGTGAAGGGAGAGAGAGGTTTATTAAGGGGGTTGAGGCAGGGCACCCCCAGGAGAGCATAGTGCATCCAGAGGAGCCTGAGTGGGCAGGGAGGGCGCGAGGAGGCAGGGATGGGGCTGTCAGGCCTTTGGCCCTGAAGTGAGGTGTTTGCTCTTCATGAGGGTCTGGGAAGGAAGGTGCTGGGTCAGGTTTGAGACTCGTGGAGCTGAGAGGCCCATGAAACGTTGGAGTGGAGGTACAGTTCCGATTTGTATTTGGTGCCAGGCCTCATGTCCTGTCGAAGCCAGTCTGGCACAGCAGCCTGTCAAGGAAGGGCAGGGACACCCTGGGCTCGTGCAGGATGACTCCCTCATTGTGTAGATGGGCCCAGAGCCGGCAGGACTTTTCCAGGACACACCCAGTGCGAGGCAGGCTGGAGCCAGAAGCCAGGTGCCCACATCCCCATCAGGTGCCCTTAGAATGTGCTTGTCGTCTCCTGCTTTCTGCAGACTGCCATGAGGCCCGGAGCCATGAGGGACCCTGAGGGACCCCTCCTCAGAACAGAGGACAGGTGGAGGCCCAGAGGGGAGCAGGATTTGCCTGAGGCCCCCATTTCTGATGCCCCTGCCAGGGCTCACTATCCCACCAGCAGTGCCTTCCTAGGGGGTACTGTTGCCCTTGGACTCCTGACCTTGGACCAAGTCACAGAGGAAGGGAGAGGCTGGATGGCTTGTGACATGGCCAGCTTCGTAGCCAATGAGGAGCCGCTCTGGATTTGGTGGGGGAATTCTCTTGATGCTGCAGGAGTGAGGGCAGCCAGACATTTTGTATTGGCTCTCTGGTGCCTCTTCCCAGTGGCTCTACTATGTCCCTCTCAGGGGACCTGGGCAGACCAGGATGCCCTGTGGGTGGTCAGGGCCGGTCCACTCAGGGGGGAGAGGCCCCTTCTTTGGGGTCTCCAGCATGTCCCTGCTCCCCACACCTGTTCTCCCATTCTGGCTCCGTTGACAGGCTCTGAGCTTGAGGTGAGCTCGTTCTGTGTGGGACTGGCCAAGATGGTGGCTCCTAGGAGTTAAGAGGGGTGTGCGTGCACAGTAGGGAGCTGGCCTTATCCTATGATCGTTGGCTCAGGCTCTCTCTGCCTCGGGTTTGCCTGGAGTTCAGTCTGACTGTGGCAAGTTGTGTTTGGATTTTCCAGTGTTTGGCCCTAGGAGACAGCAGAGGTTCTAGACAGCAGGCGTGGGGGGTGTGTTTCTTTTTCCTCTCCTGGCCCTCTGGCACGGGCCATTTAGCTTGGAATGAGTGCTAAGTGGCCATTTGCTGTGAAGTCCATTCCTGCAATGCCATTGATCTCGATGTGGAGGCTGGAAGGAGCCAATGATGTGGGATGGGTCCTGGCCATGCAGGTGGTCCTCCAGGTCCTGCTCAGGCACTGTCCTCCTTGAAGTGCGGGGCCAGGGCCCTAAAGGTGCA
Source organism: Equus quagga (assembly GCF_021613505.1). Lineage (NCBI taxonomy): Eukaryota > Metazoa > Chordata > Mammalia > Perissodactyla > Equidae > Equus > Equus quagga. The sequence goes on along the minus strand of NC_060268.1, from coordinate 176,587,307 downwards.
GAGCTCGGAAGGGGTTGAACCAAACCAGAGAGGGTGGGAGTGAGAGGGGCATGAAAGCACTTGATAGTCCTTTCGAGCCAGAGGGGAGTGCTTCACCAATGAAAGGGGTAGTCTAAGGGGCGTGGTTTGCTTCTGGAGTTTTCCATGCTGAGGCCTATTTGAGGAGATAAATCAGTCAATTGTGTTTCTGCAATGTTTGTCTGCCTTTCTTTATGATTTAAGTTTTTTTGTTGGGGAGGAGAGAAGAGATTCCCCCCGCCCCCAAAGTGAAAGGAAATCCAGCTGAATCTGACACTTTGAACTTAATCTCTGCTTCTCATCTCTTTGCCAGGTGTAAAAATATGATGACAGGTGGAAACGGGGGCTCCGTGTTCACACGCACCAGAATTGTAGACACCTGGCCCAAACGTCCATCTTCCTCCGTGTGTCATAACGTTCCTGTGGCAGTGAGCCTCGGCAGACATGAGGGGCCATTCCCCCCAGACCATTTCTGACAAACAAGCAGCTTCCTTCTTTCGCTGCCGTGGGCAGGGCCAGGCAGCTGCTCTGAATGGCTGACGCTGGCCCATTTGGACAAGGCTGGTGTGCAGTCCAAGAGCAGCCTTGTTTAAGGAAAGCCAGAGTTTCAGGCACAAAGCAGCCCCCAGCCCCGCTTTGGGTCACCTACAAAGACTGGCAGTGTTCTCCTATGGAGCAAGAAGCCCCAAGCCAGCCCGTCAGGCAGGCAGAGGGCCTTGCTAACCTCCACAACAGCAAGATGTTTTCCAGGGGTTTCCCCTTTCTGTGTCCTATGAAAGCGCCTACCAGCCACGGGGAAAGGCCTGCACGACCGACCACCCTCATGCAGATGTCTGGCACATGTGTGGCCCATTTACCATACAGGGATTGGCTCTTCCTGATGTTTTCACATTCTGTGCTTGTGTGAAACTCCTATTTAATTTGGTGATTATTAAGTGCAGGAACCTTGGGACTGGTAGGAGTTTTTTGTCCGAACAGTTTTGCAAAGTGCCGTTTTTAAAAATGCTTAAGTTTTGTTCCTGCCAATAAGTAGAGAAGAAAAGTCAAAAAGAACTTTGGTGGAGAAACATCAAAAATGATTTAGTATAGAGATGGAGGAGGGGCTTCTTTTTTGGGAAATATGAGTGGCGATTTGAATAAGATTTTGGCCTGTGGGTCATCCTTTTCTCCATTCCTAACTTATTGTGTCCCCTTCTCTTAAAATACACACACATTTTAGTTTTTGGTACATGGTACATTCACATCTTCAAAAACTAAAACAGTATACAGTGGAAAGTCTTACCCCCATCTCTCCCATCCTCCATGCCCTCAGGTTAACTGCTTATGTGTTTCTTGTGGTCCTTCTGGAATTCCTTTATGCAGATACAATCAAATAAAAATTTTGATTCTTATTTTATTCTGCTTTCTTATATAAAAGATAGCACGCTATATCTACCTTTCCACATCTTGCTTTCTTAAATAATAGATCCTGGAGGTTTTTCCATGTTGGAAAGGCTGCTACCTCCTTTTTTCCTGCTGCAGGATGTTCTGGTGCATGGATGTGCCCCACTTTCTTTCCCAGGCCCCTGCTAATGGACCCCTCAGCGGTGTGCAGTCTCCTTCGGCTGTGAATTGCAGCGCTCATGAACCCTTTCAGATGTGGCAGGCATATCTCATGTGGGGCACATCCCACCAGTCGGATTGCTGGGCCACAGGTTGTGTGGTCTCTTGTCTTGGAGGATGTTGCCCAGGTGATGTTGTGGGAGCTGTGCACCGTGATGGAGGCTGGAGGTGGTCCATTTCCCCACTGCCACCTCAACAGACACTGGTCTAATGTGGATTTTGCCAACTAGATAGGTGAAAAATAGTTTCTCTTTGTCATTTTAGTTTGTATTTTTCTAATCACTTGAGCATCTTTTTGTATATTTAAAGGCCATTCATATGTCCTTTACTGTGTTCATTTGCCCTTTTAAAAAAGTTGAATTGTTGGTCTTTTTCTACTCTCTTGTATATTAGGGAGATTAGTTTTTGCCTGTGATATGAGTTGCAAGTGTTTATTTCTAATTTGTTTTGTTTTTTGACTTTGCTTTTGGCATTCTTTAACACCTCTATTGAGGTATAATTCACATATTATAAAATTCACCCATTTAAAGTGTACAATTTTAGTGATTTTCAGTATATTCACAGAATTGTGCAACCATCACCACAATCAATTTTAGAACATTTTTCATCACGCCAAAAAGAAACCCTATGCCTATTGGCAGTCACTACTTATTGCCCTCAGCCACTCCCAGCCCCAGCCAACCAACCACTAATGTACTTTCTGTCTCTCTGGATTTACCTATTCTGGATAGTTCACGTAAATGGAATCATACAATATGTGGTCTCTTGGTGACTGGCTTCTTTCGCTGAGCTCCATAATGTTTTCACGGTTTATCATGTTACAGCAAGCATCAGTACTTCATTCCTTTTATGGGCAGATAATATTCCATTGTACAGAAGGACCGCATTTGACGTATCCATTGCTCGTTGATGGATTGGGATTTGGGTTCTTTCTGCTTTTTGGCTATTGTGAGTAATACTGCTATGAACATTTATGTACACCCTTTTGTGTGGGCATGTATTTTCATTTCTCTTAGGCATATACCTAGGGATGGACTTGCTGGGTCATTTGTGAACTATGTTTATCATTTTGAGAAACTGCCAACCTGTTGGCCAAAGTGACTGCACAATTTTACATTCCCACCAGTTCTTTTATTTTTTGACATGTATATGTTTTTATCAAATTTATTAACTTATTTCTTTGTGACTCTGGATTTTGAGTTTTAGAAAAGCTTGTCTATTCCAAGATTATAAAGGAATTTGCCTGTGTTTACTTTTAGTACTTTTACGATTTTATATTGCGATCTTTGGTCCGTGTGGAGTTTATCCTGTGTGTGTGGTGTAAATACGGATCCAAACTCTTTTTTTTGATCTGGCACATTTGTCTCAATACCACCTACTGAAAAGGCCATCATTTCCTCTCCGCTTTGAGACTGCACCTTTATCCTCTACTGAATGGGGTCTATTTCAGAACGTTCTCGGTGCGTCCTCATGTAGTAGTATACTCTTACTTATTGCGGCTTTGTTAATATGTTTTAGCACCTGGTACGGCTAGTCCTGCCTCATTGTTCTTTACAGAGGTTTCTTGACTAATCTCATCTGTTTATTTTTTCATTAAAAAGTTGAGAATCATCTTCTCTTCAGATGGTGGGGGGAAGGGGGACGCTTGATATTTTAGATTGGGATTGTATGAGACTTATGAATTAACTTGGGGAGAATTGACACCTTCTTGAGCTCAAGTCTTCCTGTCCACAACACAGGATGTCTTTTTATTTGTTCGAGTCTACATTTGTGTTCTTTAAGGTTTTCTTCCTATCAGTTTTGCCAGTTCTTGTATTTTTATTCCTAGAGATTTTATCTTTTTTGTTGCTGGCATGCCTTCTTGCTCCTAAAAGTAGGTTACAGTTGAAAAGGGCAGTTGTGTTTGACTGCCTGTGGTATAGATTCTCTTCCCAAAGCTGAGCCCCTGGCCTCCGCAGCTCGCTTTGCTGTGCAGCACTGTGTCCACAGGGAGCCACGGGCACAGCTCTGAGCCCGCGGGCAGTGGGTAGGCGGAGGGTGGGAGAGGGGCGCTCAGGTTTGCCAAGCATCCGCCCTGGCCTCCTAGGTGGTCTCGCTGCAATTAACCCTCCAAACAGGTCTGTGACTTTGGGGCTCTTATTAACCTTATACAAATGAGAAACTGAGGCTCAGAAGTTTAATGATTGTCAAGGTCCCCCAGAGGGCAGACCGGAGCTGAGATTCCAGCCCAGGCTTGTCCAGCCTTTCCTAGGCCACCGTCCTGCCCAAGGATCGAATCTTCTCCTGAGCACAGCCCAGAAGTTAAGAGGCTGGTTGCACATCAACTAGCTTGCAATTTGGGGCAAGTCTCATCCCCTCTTGGCCTCAGTCTGCCCATCTGCAGATGAGGTTGTTAAACTGGTTGGCAATTTTTCCGAAAAGGATCCCCTTTCTTTGGAAGCCAATATCTGGAACGCAGACATGGAGCTGCTGGGGTGGAGCCGAGAGGGCCCCAGTGCTCTGCAGCCCATCTCCCTGTGCCCGATGTGGCCCTTGGGGCACCCAGCTCCAGGCAGCTGAACAAGAACCAGTGCCCACCATGCCCTCTGAGGGCCTTGGAGCCATCTTCCATGCCCCTAACCCTGCTGCAGAAGCCGCCCCAGGTACTGCATGAGTCCCGGCAGCATATTAGCCTTGGTCTCCTGCCAGAGCCCTGTGTGCTTTGGAAAGGTCCCTCAACTTTTGTTAGGCAAAGAATTCTCTTCACGCCAAGCTGAGAGTGAGGTGGTTTCACATGTCCCGTCCTGAGTGTGTGCTGGCCGGAATGCACACCACAGAAACAAAATGTTTGTTTTCCAATTGTGAGAGTGCCGGAGGCCCTTTGACGTCGGCTTCCACACCTTCTGTGTTCGGGCAGGCCATCCGCCACCCGGGGGCCTGGTGCAGACACATCGTCCGCCACAATGTGGCCTGTGGGGTGTGAGCAGAGAGGGGCCTTCGGGCCACTGGGATGGCCACCAGTCAGAGGACGTGCGGGACTCTGGGCCACCAAGGCCTCTTCTTGCCCACAGCACCCTGGGGACCTCAGGGCTGCCTAGACACACAAGCTGAGCCAGGCGGGGCTGACTGGGCGGGTCCTTCCTTCCTGTCTCCTCAGGCTGCCCTGGGCACCTACTGTGAGCTGGCCTCTGAGCCAGGCAATGGGGCAGAGGGTCAGGGCTGTGCAGGGCCAGGCTAGGTGCTCATGGGCTGGGGCTGGCTTCCAGAGGAGACAAGGCAAAGCTGGGCGTTAGTGGGTGAGAAGGAGCCTGCCAAGTGAATAGGTGCTCAGTCAACATTTGTGGCCTCTGCAGAGTGAGCTGAGGAAATGTGGTGCAGGAAGGCAGGGACTTCCAGTAACTGCTCAAGGCCATCCTTCCACCCCACAGATCTTTCCTGCCCCCCTCGCCCCGGGCTGTTGGTGGTAGAACCTGTGATCTGGGAAGAGCCTCGAGTATCCATTGCCAAATCAGCAGTGCTCACTGGGCCCCAGGGGCTCCCCCCAAGGCAATTTTATTTCCTATTTTCAGGTTGCAGCAACCTGGCTTCCCTGTCTGGGTTGCGGGGCTGGCATTTCCCTTATTCTGGAGAGTAGGGAAGCAGCCCAGGCTCAAAAGGGCTGCCTCTTGTGGGGTCCAAAGGTAAGTTTTTCGCAGAAGCGGGCTGGGCCTGACGCAGGTCTGGATGAGCAGCTGACCCGGCCCGCACAGGAAGTGAAACTGGGCTGTAGCAGGAGCGCGGTAAGATGCCAAGAGTGAAGGGCTGGCCTTCAGCGGGACCTGTGCAGCAGCCCTGAGAGGGGTCAACCCACGCCCATTGCGCTTGGCCCTCTCCAGCCCCTGCCTGACACCAGACCAAACACAGCTCCGACCCAGGGCAGCCTGGGGGAGCAGCCCCACCACCTGACCCCTTGTGTCGGGCCTTCCTGTGAGAGAGAGTCTGGCCTTCATGCAAAATTCAGATTAACCAAAGATGGATTAAAGATAGGCCAAAAATATGCTGGGGCCTTTTTCCCTCTTTTCTGAGAAAGTTAATAAGTGCCCCCCAAACCCCACCCCGGAAACCATATGCCTTGCCATCCTGGTTGTCTCTGTGCCAGCTTCCAGTGTGAATGAGGCTTAGAATATTTCCAGGCCACTAGCCATCCTCATGGCCTGGTATTTTCTTGATACTTGGAGAATTCTGTTCTTGTGAAAGTGTCTGTTTGGGAAAGAAATGCCTCAGCTTAGCTGGATCCCTCGGCCTAGCTTCCAGCGGAGTGGCTGCAGGGGGTCAGGAAACACAGGCCAGCCTGGGTACGTGGTCTGATGATCCTCACTTGCTTGGACTGGTTTATGCCCCTCTTTCTAGAGGAATTTGAGGTAGCCCCCTAGAAATCTGTAACACAAAGAGATCCATAAAATTGGGTTAAAAAGAGGGAGATAGCATTAAAAAGAGGAAAAGCGAATGTGCCAGCCTTGAAGAACTGAGCCAGGAGAGGGAAGTGGAGGGGACTCTGTCACACTTCTTGTCTGAGAAAGGGAAGCACACGTGCGCCTTGGGGAGATGGGTTTTGTCCCAGTACGATGCTGAGAGGAAGTTTCATGTGGGCACTATGCTTAGGACACGCACTTACCAAGGAGAGGTGTCCCCCACAACCTCTGCTCCCCAGCAGACGCAAGGCCAGCTGGTTCTGGCAGCTGGACTCCTGACAGCCCTGATGGCCACCTCTGGCCAGGGCCTGGTGTTCCTGTTCTGGAACGAACTGCAGTACTGATAAGCAGTTGTATAATGCACAACTACGTTAGCATACAAAGTGCTTTCACCTCCCTTCTTAGGCTGTTCCTTAGAAACAGAGCCTGAGATGGGGATTCTGGTCCAAGTGATTGATTGGAGTGGCTCTCAGGAGAAACCTGGAGGGAGGTGGATGGGACAGGGGAAGGAGCTCTGCACTGTGAAGAGCCCTTGGGCTGGGATCCCTCTGAGGTCTGGGGCAGCTCTGGCACCTGTGTCAGCCAGACCTTGGCTGTGGGCTACCCCCCCACCCCCCACCCACCAAGAGGGGTAACCTCCTAGACTTTCCAGCCCAGGGCAGTTCTCAGGAGGAAGGGGCGGGGAGCCATCAGCAGAGGGATGGGTGCCCTGTCTTGGCTTCTGTTTTCTCCTGTGAAGCAGCCCAGCCAGTAACGACTGTTCCTGTTTCCAAATGAGGCAACTGTCAGTGGAGGAGCCAGACTTGGGCCCAATTTCTCTGACTCCAGAATCTCTATCCCCGTGCTCTTCCAGGTTTCGGGGCATGTCAGGGCCCAGGGAGACAGGAATGAGCCTGTCCTCTTTAGGGCAAGACGACCAGGAGAAAGGGGGCTGCTGCTGCCCATTCTCAGCCACAGCTGCTGACAGCCCACCCTTGCCTTTTCCCCGGGATGCCCTTTACCCTTCATCTTGTGGGGACTCCAGGCACGCAGGCAGTGTTCCCAGGGAGGCTTTTTGTGCCCTGCCCCGCCCCTTACTTCTGGGTTATTACTGACACGGTGTGTGGTGCAGCTCAGCTGAGTAGACGTTTCTGGAGTCCCTCCCTCGTGCTTGCCCAGGCTGGCATGGGAGCCCTAGTACTTGGGGAAGGGAAGGAGCTCGAGCGCCTGGGACTTGGCAGGGTGGGTGGCCGTCGGCACACACAGCAAGATGGGGCTGAGTGTCTGCTGAGTTAGCGAGAGCTTTCCGAGGGGGCGTTTGGTTTTCAGCTTGCAGCTCCAGGCAGAGGTGCCCTCCGCTGGCGAGGAGCTGAGCCCTCTCCAGACTCTTCACAGTGGGGCGCACAGGCCCAGGCGTGGAGAGGAGAGCCAGGCCTGGCTCTCAGGGTATTCTCACTGCCCAGGTCTGATGGGCCTCCGTCTGCAAGGAGGGCTGCAGAGTTCCGGCGGGTGAGCACTGGGAGGCAGGGAGCTTTGTCTCTGTCCCCAAAGCCTGGCCAGGGGCCTCCTACCCAGGAGGGTGTCAGAACATATATCTGCACAGAAAGGCTGTGCAGAAGAGGCCATTGCTCCTGGCTGAGAAGCCCTGGGAGACTGGCTGGGGTGGGCTGAGACGTGGCGGCCAGAGCTGAGGTCTGGAGGGTCTGATGGAACAACTTGACTTTCAGGGGCTCCATTCTGAAGTCATTCCAGACTCTAGGACTGGCGTGCTGACCGATGTCTCCAGCCACTAGCTTGAGCTCACGTGGACAGTCCCTCTGAGCTTTGTTACCTGGGCAGGCCTGAGCCTGTATGGGTGGGCCAGGGCTGGGCCTCGAGAGAACAAAATTTGGAGTGGGGGGCTGTTTGTCCCAGAACAGCCATTTGCCCTGGAGTGATGTGTTCATGTTGCACTTTGGGCTTGTTAGTAACTTTCCCCAGACATTTTTGAGGGCACACAGGCCTCCAGGGCTCCCACAGGCCCATGCAGCATTCTTCTGTGGGGGCTGGGCTTCTCGGCAGCTTGAGCTGCCAGGAGAGACTGGGTGGGACCCTGCCCCCAGGGCATGGTGGGCACAGGGCCTGGGCATGGGCTGCGCCCTGGACATGGCAGGGGGTGGGCTCACCTGGGGATAGAGTCTCGGCAGGACACACGCTGCCTCATTGTGGCAGTCACATTCCTCCCTGGCTGGTGGGGCATGCCACCAGCTGGGGCATTCAGCAGGCGGGTCTTGGTTTTCATGGTGGCTGAAGTGGCTGAGTTTTGAGTCAACAAAGTTTTCATGGAGACACTGGCTTTGCAGCCAAGGAGCAGATGCCTTTGGGACGGTTGGGGGCTGGGGTTCATTAGCATCCTGGAGTTGGCTTGTGTTAACATTCACCAGCCAAACCTTGCAGCTTTTTGTCCTGCTGCAGAGCAAACAGGACACAGTAATTCCAGACAGCCAGAATGGAGGTGGCCCTGAGTGCCCTTGGCCCACCCCTTATTTGGCAGGTGGGCCAAAGCCCAGAAGTTGTGGAGTCTTGTCTGAAGCCATGATGCCTGTGTGTAGCAGAGATCTGTCACAGCCTGTGTGACCTCAGCCTTCTCTGGGGGATACTTGAGATAAAAGCTATGTCTCTGAAAGGTTCCAGCAAACCGGGGTCCCCCAGCACCCGGCTGCCGGCATGGCTAATGTTTAACATGATCAGTGCTCAGACACACACTATCACATTTGCCATAAAGTCAGGCACAAGAGCTGCCCCCCAACATCTTAGGTATTGGAATGCACAGGGTCAGGCAGGATGATCTGAGCAGCATGAAGAGGTGAATGCAGACTCGGGGGCACTTTCTGTTCAGTTGATGCCAGTGCTTCCCACTGTGTCCACCTTACGGCTCACAAGACACAGTGACACTGGGTGTTCACTCTGGGGTGAAGGGATGTGGCCGATCTTGAGGGCCAAGGCATCAGTGTCTCCGTGTCACTTGTGGGCCATTCGCAGCTCACTGGACTGACAACGAATGTTATTATTTATACTAGCAGGAGTCACATTGCCCTTCAGGGAGATTTCTTACATACCACCACTTCTCTCAGGCAAAGAGACAGATTGCCCAGCCAAGTGTCAGGGTTGGAGCTGGCTTCCCGGCTCCTGAGCTCCATGATGCTTCCCAGCCTCACAGTTGGGCCTCCTCCGCCCTGGGCAACCTGGGCCAGCAAGGATGGGGACTCAGGTGGGGGTGGGGGTTAATGCCTCCTGCCCAGGCTGGGCTGTCTTCGCTCTTTTTTGTGCCCCTACCCAGTTCTCCTTCTGTCCTGGCTCAGCTCTATGCCAGCCAGGAGAATGGGGCTCAGAGACCCTCCCATCACAGGCATCTTGGGCCTTCCCCCAGCATCAGGTTTGAATTCTGACCTGTTTTGCATGAGGAGCCGTCGCCAGCCTTTGCTGTGTCGAGGGAGGGGATGTGCTCTGTGCAGACTGGGGGGCCTTGCTGAACCCTCCAGTGGCCCGGGGCGGGGGACTGTGTGGTCCCCAGTCCAGTGAGGCTGTGATTGGACTCCTGCGTGGCCTGGGCCAGCATCTCAGGTCTAATGGGTGGCCTAGCCCCTTCTCTCCTTGGTCCCAGCGCTCTTTCCCGGAGCTTCCCAATACGCTAGCCTTCACTTTGCTCATTTAATCAAAAGATCCCATGAAAAGCAAACCCATCAGAACAGTTTTCTCTATGGAGTGTTCGGGAACAATGAGCGTGTGCACGACAGGCTTAGCCGCCTTCCTCCAGAGACGGCGCCTTTTATTTTCCATTTGCCGAGCCTGTTTCAGCAGCTTGTTCATTGTGATAGCAGTGGTCATCTTTATTTCAAAGTGACAGACACACTGTAGCCTGTGAAAGGACCAGGGCCCTCGGGACAGGCCTGTGATCTTGGCATCGGAGGCGTGTGGTGCCCCACGTCCTTGCCTCTGTGCCTCCGTGCCCCACAGCATGCAGGGAAGAAGCAAAAGCCCAGAGTCCTCTCCCCTGCCTTCCACGCACATCTCTTCTGTTGCGTCCCCTCTGAGAAGGGACCATGTTGCTGCTGGTCCTATTGGGGATCTCCAGGGCTGGGCTGTGGGCGCCCCTAGCCACAATCCTCTGTCCTGATTTTGTGCTCTGCCATGAAAGCAGGCATTTAACTGAACCTTCTGTGCACAGTGCTGGGCCTGCCCCGCCTTGTGAGCTCCGGTAGCCCCGAGCTCCCTGGTGTTCTAGTTGCGTCTGCGTCCGCCGCTCCGGCAGGCCCCAGGCTGCCTACTTCTCCAGGCCAGCCCCACACAGGGGCAGCACTTGGGTGGGGAGCTCTTGACAGCCACACTCTCTCACTGGGATCTCAAAGGGTCCTGTGGGACAGGCAGGGACCATTGCTTGCCTCTTACAGATGAGGCAGCCGAGGCCTAGGGAGGCTGATGGCTCTGCGTGACATCCCCAGCTGATGAGCACCAGAACCAGCCTAGAGCTGGGCCTCTCCTCCAGCAGAGCTGTGGCGTCTGCCACCAGAGGGCCTGTGGAGAGCACAGGGCCCGACTCACCTGGAGAATCAGCATCTCCAGGCGGGGCCCAGGGCTCCTGTGGAGACCAGCTCCCTGGATGGCTGTGATGTGCACCAGGTTGGAACGCCAGCTCAACCCTGTGGAGCCATCTCCCCATCTGCGGGGTGGCGAGTGGGTGGGGTGGGCATTACGCCCCTCCATGTGCAGCAGTGCAGCCTAGCAACGTCTCCAGTTGCATCCATCAATTCTCTCCTGCTGTGGACTTTTTAATTGCTGAAGAGCCTTCCCACGCCTGAAAAGACCTGTCCTGTGTAGCCATCATTGAGGGGATCGGCTTGCTCTCTCCTTTCCCCTTTGGCAGCTTGATAGGAACGCTCACATCGCTGAATTTGTGCGTGCATCCTCAGTTGTTTTCTGTAGGTAGGAATCCTAGAAGTGAAGTTGCCCAATGAAGGAATCTGATCTGTTTTTACCACCTCGCCCTTCAGAAAGCTTGTGCGGGAAGGGTTCTGAGCCTGCTCTTTTCTCTGCAGCCTCCGCAAATTGGGGAGTATCAAGTTGCGCTCTTTCCAATTTGTAGGTGAATAACTGAATTTTGCGTTTCTTTATTAACACGTATTCATTGGCCAGGGGTATTTCTTCGTGAGTGAGTTGCCGACGACGGCCCCTCTTCCTTGCCTAGCTGGTGGAGGAAGCCAGGGTTTGAGTGGTCTTCCACCCCCTGGCGACCCCATTGACAGGCCCGTGGGCTTTGTGGGGTGTGCAGTCCTTGGGTTCTGGGAAGGGAGTGTGACCCTTAGTGACCTGTGTGTCTGTCTCTCCCACAGAACTGTCAGACCTTCAGCAGCCTCAGCTGTCTGAGCGCAGGGATGGAAGACTGCGGCCCCCACAGCCCCTTTGCCCTCATCAGTGGCACCAGGTCCTGGACCGCCTTGCTCTCGGCCTCGGCCTCCGGCACGGGGGGCAGGACCCCTGCCGGGACCCCGGTCCCCGAGTCTCTCGCCCCGCCCTTTGACGACCACTTGGCCTGCAAGGAAGAGCCGTGCTGTGAGGAGTCAGATGGCTGTGCCCTGGACGAGGGCTGCGGCAGGAGGGGGGAGTCGGCTACAGCCTGGCGGGACCGCAGGGCCACCGAGAACAGCCCCTGCTCCCTGGACGGCGAGCTGGACATTGAACAGATAGAGAACAACTGAGGGGGTTGCGGGCCCCTGGTCAGGGGTGGGGGTGCATTAGAATCGACGGCCTCCCTCTGGGTACAGGGTGGGCATTGGAAGGGGGGAGCCCCACTCCTGGGCCTGATGAAAGCTTCCTGGAAGGCGCTGGGTCCCAGGGAGCGAGCCCACCCGCCTCCTGGAGAGGCTGTCCAGCCTGCAGGGGTCCTGGCCCAGGGCCAGGCGACCCGGCCGCACCACACGGTGGAACGCTCAGCCGCTCACAGCACGGCAGCCACGGTCCGCGAACTGCTGTCGCCGATAAAGCAGCTTCTTGGTTTGGGTCTATTGCCCCTGTTTCCTTGTGGGACATCGCCGCCCCGCCTGGCACTTGTGGCACTTCCGACAGGACTGGCCTCTCTGTGCGAATCCCGGTTTCCAGCCGGCGGGGCTTGTCGGGCGGCCTGGGCTCAGGTCCATCCAGTGGTGTCAAGGCCCTTCTTGGCCTCCTGCTCAGGTTCAGTTTTGGGGAGTCGGCCCCACAGCTCCGTTCACTCAGTTTTATTCCGTGCCTTCTCTCCCACATCTCCCTGCTTCAGGTTCGGGAAGGTTCGGGAGACGCTTCCTTCTGTAGTAGCACCTTGGCCTTAATTCCAAGTGTGGGAGACAGAGGCCCTGGGGTGCTGGGGTGGCCCTCCACGTCTGAACTCTCGGGTCCCAGGGAACGACTTGGGGTGCTTGTTAGAGGCCCCCTGCGCTGGGCAGGCATTTGCTGGATCTCTTGGCCAAAAAGACAGGCCTACTTGCCTCTCCGGTGGTGTGGAGAGCCTGGCCCCATGGCACTCTGCTACCCTGGGGGCCGCGCTGGCAGCTGGCAGCCATCCTCGTGGCTAACGTATCCCTACATGATTAGCTGAGTTGATTCAGGTGAGTGGAGACATGTCACCATAAAAGAGCGACCTCTTGAAAACGTCCTCAGGAGGCAGGAGCTATGAGCAGGTGCACAAATCTAGGCCCTGTCACATTTTGAGGGTGAAGGATGTCTGCTGGATGCTCTTGGGGGCCCTGGGTGGGGGACCTGCGAGGCCCCTGCAGGATTCCAGGCACATTCTCCTTGGTGGGTGGGGAGAGCTGGCCTTAATCAAGGTGTGCCGTCCACCTCAAGACAAGCCCACCTGCTGGTCGGCTGCGGGACAGAGTGTCTTAAGTGCTGCCTCCTGCTGTGGTCCCACCACACGCACAGGGGTTGACGCGCACACCCGCCCTGGTTCCACCCGCGGACTCCCTGACCCCCTGAGGCTTTGCTCTCAGGCAGCCCTCCCTGCCTGGCCGGCAGACACACCACATGGGCTCTGCCCTCTTGGAATCTGGCTTTTAGTGAACTTGGCATCTTCTACAGACAATAGCAATTTGGTCAACTTATGAGCAACTTATGGCTCCTTTTCCCATGAGGCTAAAAATCACTGGGGTGTTCTCTCTCGGGATTGCCAACACGTGATCAAGGCGCTTTCACGTCGCTGCTTCAGCTCCTCTCCTGTTGACAGCAAATGCCGCACTTCCACAGGTTGAGTACAGATGGTTCTCACCTTCTTTCTCCTAAAGAATGACCCTGTTTGGGAAACTTTATTTAAACCTTCACTTTTTTACTGCATCAAAAGTGTCATGGCTCAAGTTCTGATTGTAGGTGGCTTTTCTTAAAAATCAGCCTTAAGATGCTGGCAGAATCCCTAACTCAGTGGCCCTCTGAGGTTGCACTGAAAGCCTCTGTCTGGACAGTGTAATGGGTGTGCGGGTGCTGGGCCACCTTGCGGCAGGAACCAGCTATGCCTCCGGTGGCTCCCACCAGAGGCACATCCCCTTGGGACCCTGGAGAGCCAACTCAGAGAGCTGGCGGCTCTGGGTCCACGATGACATCTTGCCTGATCCCTGCCTGGTGGGTTGTAGAGACCACATCTTAGAGCAAATCCGGAGGAGGCTGGGGCAGTTGTGTGATGTCTGGCAGCATGTGAACTCGGAGAGCATGAGCTGATGCCTCTGAGGTGGGAGGTGTGGCACCTGGCCCACACCAAGAGTGGCCACAGAGGAGCGTGGCCTCTAAAGCAGGCCTTCCTTTGGGAAGGGAGGCAGGGCCCCATCTCCTGGTCCATGCCACACTGAGGGACAGAGGGCTGAGCCAGGATAGGCCTGGGCAGCAGCCCTGGCTGCCTCTCCTGGGACCAGAAGGGGAGGTACACGGTGGTGGGTGTGTGTCACAGGGCTGTGGTGCAGGTGACCTACCCTCAGACCTTGCCTGCCGCCTCCCCCCTCTCAGGCCTCATGGCAGGGAAGGACAAGCAGGAGCTTGTGAAATGGCCCTCCCTGCAAGCCGGTCCCATCTACCCACAGGCCCAGCCCCAGGGCGCTTTCGGGCAGAAACCATCCTGGCCCAGGGCAGGGCAGAGTTTGGTTCTTTCCAGCCTCCTCAGGTCCCTCTTGGCTGTCCCTGCCCCCTCAGAAGCTCCTAGCCCAAGCCCACACCAGCAGCAGTGAGGGGAGAAGACGGCCAGTGTCCTTTCTGCTCAGAGAAAGAAATGTCCGTCAGTTGGTTTCATGTTTGTCTTTGATTGGAGAGAGCAGACCCCAGCTAAAAGGTGCCCACACTGCCCAGAGAGGCCCGTTCGTGCACAACCCGCTGGCACCAAGACTTCTGCTCTTGGAGGAACGCTCGCCCAGGAGGCTCTCTCCGACCCCAGGTGGCCGTCCCGCCGGGGCAGCTGCGGGCTGGCGGACTCGCCCTGCAGGAGCCTCACTTTTGTGGGGGCCCTGCCTCTCGCAGCCGACTCCCATAAACTCCTGCCTCTGCGGTAAGGCTGGGGGAGTTCAGAGCCAGGGAGGAGGGCTGTACCAGGCTGCCCGCCTGCCCGGGGCCTGAACCACGAGAGCGGGATCAGGGCTCCAGGAGAGCCGTGGGGAGGGGCAGCTTGCTGGCCCGCGTCTCCCTACTCCAGAGGAGCGTCCTCCAGCTCGGGCCATGGCCTTGCCATTTACATGCCTGCAACCCCCTTGCCTTATTCGCGGTGGCAGCCGGGCCTGGCAGGGCCACGGGCAGACGCACCGTCCAGCCACGGTGGAGCTTGTGCTCACCATATACACGGATTTTCATTCTCAGAAAGCCTTATTTTTCAACAAAATTTTTGTAGCAGGAAAGTTTTGTGAATTTGTATGCTGAAAAAAAATTTAAATAAAGGAAAAGCCCACATTAAAAAGAAAAACCCAAATGTCCCGGTGGGTCCCCAGTGCAGGGACCCCGCTTTTGAACAGGCGGCCATGGCGTCTGGACTGCGCCCTGGGGGCTGTGCACTGGTTTGGGCTCGAGCTCCTCCGTGTCTTCCCCCAGGGTTCAGGTCGTCCGCACTCTGTGGCCTGGGGCTGGTCACCTGAACGGTGGAAGCTTCGGGCTCTGCCACCGGGGCGTGAGCAGCACAGCCCAGCAGCAGGCTTGGCAGCCTGGCCAGGACCCAGCGGGTACCGCCCTGGCACCCGGCTCCCTTGTGGGCAATGATGCCACATCTTGCCAGGTCCGCACAGTTGGTCAAACCCCTGCCCTGGGCACCAGTCAAGAGAAAACCATGCCTCTTTAAAGAGAAAAGAAGAAAAAAAGATTTTTAAAAAAATCCCAGACTGCAGCAGAGATCTTGTAGCCTAGATAGGATAGTCTGACCTTCTAGCATAGTCTCTTTGGCAAAGAAGTTGTGTTTTCAGTGCGTGGAGGAGACGTCCTGGGGGCTCGGGTGACGGTGTGTAGGCTGTTTCTGGAGCCATGGCGTGCTTTCCCGAACCATACATTGTTGGTCTTGCAGAGCCTCGGGAGGTGTGGCGGCCAGCACATGTGCTGGGCCAGGCCCCGCCCGGGCAGAGTGATCTGGTGTGGAAGGCACTGGGTCTGTCCCCTCCCATTGCCGCAGCCTGTCCTCCGCGCAGGCCGTGACTGTCTTGCACTAGAGCCGCTCTAGTCTCTCAGGAATTTGCTTGTTACTTTTACTGTGTAAATAAAGCTTCCTGGTTCAGCACCTGCCCGTGGGAGCCTGCTGTGTGGTTTCTGTTGGGAGTGGCGCATCGATGGGTCCCCCCTCTGCCCTGGGCGCGCTGGCTCTGGGCTGGCAGGGACAGAGACTGGACCCTTCCGTCCCCTCAGCCTCAGGGTTGGGTCAATGAAACGGGGATGCGGACATCTCGGAGCTGTCAACAGCCTTGAACGCAGGAGGCTGTGTGAGTGACTGTGAGGGGGAGGGCTGGCCCCAGCCACCACTGTGGGCACGGGGGAGCCCTTACAGAGGCATGGTCCAAGCAGCACAGCCCGGGGCTGTGTCTGTGTGCGTGTGTGTGCACGCGTGTGGGTGTGCGTGTTCAGGGGTTGACAGGGCCCAGCTCCTCACTCCAGCCAGGAAACAGGGACCCCGAGACAGCGGAGTGGAGACACCCCTCTGTGTAATTTCCAAGTTAGGAGCAATGGGAAGCTGCCTTTCACAGAGCCCTCGTGAGCCCATCAGATCAGCCCTCAGCCGAGAGGCAAGGCCACATGGCAGTTGGCTCCAGGTATACTGTGATGGAGTGGCTGGCCTGGCGCCCTGTAGGGCCACCTGCCCACCAGGATAGCCATGGAGGTGGCATAGGCTGGGCCTCCACACTCCACGGAAGGCAGCCTGGCTCAGACCTGTACCACTCTGGCCACAGGGATGCCAGTGCATGCAGCTCAGCCCAGAGTGGCTCCTGGCATCAGTCCCTTGGCCTGGCCCTCCGTCGGGGGCCCCTGGCTAACCCAACTCAGGAGACCATGCTGTTTGCAGCCTTGAGGACAGGCTGGAGAGGCTTAATTTTTGTGACCCCGTGTTTGCCCTCATGATCTGACCACAGCTTCTGCCTAGAACATCTTTGAGGTGCCTGAGCTCTCCGTTTAGACTCTTGTTTCTTTTGTGTTTAGCAGCAGATTCTTTTTCAAACAAAATGGCCTATGAACGCCTAGTTCACAATAGAGGGGAAGCAAGGCTGCTTGGGGTGCGGAGAGCTCCCCAGCCCCTCCCTGGCAGCCTGTGGCACCAAGGCCCAGGGACACAGGGACCCTGCCTCACCTCCCCCATGACTGGAAGGGCAGAGGCCAGGGGAGGCTCTGCAAGCACAGTGGCTCCCACACGTTCCCCACCCGAGGAGAGGGCACAGAGTGGCCTCAACAGGCCTCCAGCCCCTAACAGCCCCTCAGCTGTTTCCTCAGGTGAGGCCCCTGGCTGGGCGCCGGCCTGGTGCTGGCCTGCGCTCTGGATGAGGCCCCAGGGGAGCAGCATCTGCCCTCCAGCCCAGCTTGCCCCGCTCTTCACCCTGGTGACTCCCGCAGCAGGGGAAGGAGAGTGCCATGCTCCCCTGCACCTCAAGATTTGCCGAGATCAGGATAGTGCCTGGGGCACAGGCCTGGGGGCTCCCTGCCCTGCTGTTGGTCCGGCTGCAGGGCACTGCGGGCGGGCCCCACTGTGCGCCTGAGCTGGGCCCGCGCACCTGCATTTGACAGGTGCTGTCTGCAGGACACCAGGCAGCATGCTAACTGAGCAGTCTCCTCGTGTGGACAGGGGCTGTAACACTTGTGGGGCTTAAAGGAGAGGAAGCAAAAAAGCCCCATACCATGCTGGGTGTATGGGCCAATCCAGACTGTTCAAACACTTCTCCCCACGTGGCAAGAGGGCCGAGAGGAAATGCCCAGACATTAGCAGTGCTCAGGCTCTGATGACTTCTGGTTTCTTTTTATACTTTTCTGTTGAATTTCCTACAGCAATACATATTGCATTTATAATCTTAAAAAAGAAAGAAACAAAAAATGAGAGAACGTCAAGTGCCGATATGTTTACCACCTAAAGCGGGACAGTTCCGAGGGACAGTGAGTGGTGGGTCATCACGCTGGGGTAGGAGGTGGAACCGTGAGCATGCGGTGGGCCGTGTGCATGTCCCTCTCTGCGTCCCCACCTCTGGCCCTTTCCTACCTGCCAGCTCCCGCCTGCCTCCCTGAGGGGCAGGAGTGGCCCAGCGGGAAGGACCAGCCTCTGCAGGGACCTTGTCCATCTGACCTGAAGGAGGAGGGAGCGCTGGAGCCGCCGGGCCTGGGGGTAGGCGCGCAGCTGGTGTTGAGGACCCTGATGTCCCAGCCGCTGCCAGCTGCACATCAGCACAATGGCAGTGTGGACGCCCCCTGTTTTCCTGTCCTCCTCCTGGTGCCATGCTGCCTCCCTCTGTCTTGTGGGAGTTTGGGTGGGGCGGCCCCCGGGTCAGCCTGGGACTTTCTTGGGACCCAGATCCAGCCAGGCCTGGACTTGTAAGTCACATGAGACAATAAACTCTCTTGTTGGATAACCAAGTTTGAATTGGGTTTTCACACAGGGCTGGTACCATGTGGACCCTTGAGTTGGAAGATCTGGGAGTAGATGAGGACCTTGTGCCCCCAAAGAGGTGACATACTCAGCCTCTCCTCTCCACCCACCCCCACCCCTCCCGACAGTGGCTCTGCTGGGTGCCCCTAGATCCTGGAACGTTCTGCTGGCAGGGGGGCCAACCTGGCCTGTTGCCTGGACTTTGAGTGTCTGTTTCTTAGCAGCAGGTCTGTGGTGCGTCACCTGATTGCAGACAGGTCCTTAGGCCATGGCCCGCCCTGAACTCCAGCCCCACACGTGGCCAGTGGCTACGGCCATCTCTGGCCGGAGAACTGTGCTGCGATGCTTGGGGCGTGGATGGAGGGTCTGCAGCAGGCTGGGGCTGGGCAGCACTGTCACCCTAGGTGGCAGCAGGACAGATGTCATTATCCCCATCTGGGTGACAGCACCTCAGCATGGCCTGGCCCCCAGCAGGGCTCAGTGATGCCTGTTAGGGAAAGGATGAAGTAGCTGAGGCTTAGGAGTTACATGACACCCCCACAGTGGGGCCAGAGCTCAATCCCAAAGAATATTTTGTCTCTGGAGGGAGAATGCCACAGGCCACCCCCCCACAGAAGGACTGTGGAAGAGACTAGAAAGGGCATGGATGCGGGGTCAGAACCTGATTCGGGCCTCAGTTCTGCCCTTACCAATTGTCGGCCCTCAGAAGAGCGGCTTTCTCCCTCTGCACCTAGTGTACTTATGTATCTGTAAAATGGGGGGACAACAGCATCCACTTACTGAACCCACAGCTCGGGGGTGGCACATTCTCTGTCCAAAGCAGGGGTCTGCACCTGCTGTCCCTTGGACACCCTCCCTGTCCCCACTCATGGGCAGCAGCCTGCAAGAGGAGACTCCTCTTGTCCATGGAGAGAGCGAGCGCCAGCCTCCTTCCTCCAGGGGGCGCTGCCCTGGCTGCTAGCTCCTGCCAAGGACGCAAAGGGGAAAGAAAAAAAAAGGGAAAACCAAAGACCCCCAAACCTGTCCCCCTGCAGGTGCCCTCCACACTGCAGTGAGCTGCGTGCCCGCTACCCAGCCACTGCAGAGCTCCCGGCGAGCTGTGACAAGGGACACCCGACAGGCCAAACGCCCTGCTCCCTGGCATGCCAGCCACAGCAGCCGGCGTGGCCTCTCCTCTCCGTGAACAGGCTCGGCCCTGCCACTTCCTCCCCACCCCTACTTAATGGTGGGCAAGGCTGGGGAGGCACAGCCCTGCCGCCGCCACCACCTGTGGCCTGGGGGGGACCCAGGCTCCGGGTCCAGTGTTCATCAGCGCCTGCCTTTGCTGAGTGGAAACCCGGCTGCGGAGGACTCAGGACTTCTTTTATGAGAAGCTGTATCACAGGACTTATCAGTGGCTTCTGGGTCGATGTGGGGGGAAACGGAGCACTATCTGTTGACAGCTGATGACTTTGAAACCTGAAACCCGGGCTGAGTGAGTGGGGAAGCCCACGGCCACGGGGCTGCTCTGTGAGGAAGGCCAACGTGCGCCCTGGCCCACCTGGTCCCCGATGGGGCCTCGGGAGCTCACTGTCCCCTCAGGGCCTCAGTTTCCCCACCAGTTAAACTCTGGGGCTGGGACAGGCGAGGTGTCTCAGGGTCCTGGCCCGCTGATGTTCGGGTTCAAGCACAGGCAGGCCCAGGGACGGTGCCAGGCCGCCCCCACCGCCCCCTACCCCCACGGCCCTCTGCAGTCAAGGCCTGAGTCGGCTGTGGGTCAGGGCAGAGCTTATTTAATTAGTCTCTTCCTGCCTGTGCCGGGCAGGACACACTCAAGTCTGAGCTGGGGCTCCAGAAGCACCCTCCGTGCCTGCAACCTCGACTCCAGAGGGTCATACTTGTGCTCTGTGGGAGGGTGTCTTTAGAGTGCCCGGGAGCTGGCCTGGCTTTTGGCTCCAGGGGTGACTTGCGGGGATAGGAAGGGTGGCGGGTGGAGGGTGGGCAGGGGCTGCTGGGCAGTCCCAGGGAGGCTGGCTCAGCTCCAGGCTGCATGGACTGTGCACGGGAGGCCCCTCCAGGCTCCTCCCTCAAGTGCACGGAATGTCTGATACGGAGGCAGTGGGCAGTGCCTCTGAGTCCAATCAGGTGGAACAGTTAAAGGACCAGGTGCAAAGGGAGAGTGACGGGACCCGGGCTTCGGGACAGTCCCAGAGCCAGGCCCGAGGGTTTCCTTCTCTGGAGGCCCCAGGTCTGTCCCCACTCGTGACTTCCCTGGGGTGCAGGCAGGGGTTCAGGCCAGCAGGTGGGGATGACCTCAGCTCGGGAGGTTGGGGGGCATGACTGGGGAGGGGAGACAGAGGAAGGGGCAGGGGAGACAGAGGAAGGGGCTGGCTGGCACGGGCCCAGAGGCAGGGCAGCCCAGAGCTGCCTGGCTGGCGCCCTCTTCCCTGCCTGTTCAGGATAAAGGGCACAGGGGAGGGCCTTGGGTGGTCCAGGCATTGGGGGAGGGGTGGCAGGATGCTGGGGGCCGTCTCAGAGGGCCCATCACTTGTCTGCATGCTGCAGCAGCAAATCCACGGCCTCCGCGAGGTTGTCCACGTACCCGTCAGCCTTCACTTCTGGATGGTGTTCGTCACTGGGCCTGGAGAGCATGGCTATAGGTTAGTTGGTGGGTGACCCCATGGTGACCCCCTGAAGCTGCTTTCTTCCAGCATCTAGCACAGGCCTGGCCCTGCCCTCAGGAAACCTCCAGGCCCTGCTGCGTCTCATCAGGCAGCCAGGCCTGTGGCCAATGGCTCTCCCCCTCCTCCCCACACCCCAGTCCCAGCCCCCCCAACTCAGGGCACATACATCTCCCTCCTGACTGTTCCTGGCACCTGCCCAAACCTTTCCACTGGAAACCTGCTCGGAGCCCTGTGCAGAGTGGCTGCTGGCCCCTGCTCCGTCCGTGCTGCCAGCAGAAGCAGCACAGCCTGAGAGCAGGGGTGGGAGCTCAACCCTGCTCCCAGCTCCCTCCTGCCCAGACCCCAGGGGCCCACAAGCCATCTGGCTGGGGCCCTCCGAGGCTGCTCCTGCCAACAGTGAGGGTCCTGGCGACGCTCCTCTCTGGCTGGGATTTTGTGGGCTAGAACCTCCCAAAGCCTTCATTCATTCCCCAGACCTTTCCTGAGGTCTGGCTGGATGCTGGGGACAAGGGAAGCAAGACCACGCCTATAGGGTCTGTGCAGCACCAAGGGGACCCTGTGTGGGGGCTTTGGGGAGGAGGGGCTGTGGGGTTCTGAAGTAGAACAGGGTTCTAGGTGGGCATGTGGGCAAGGGACTGTAATGGAGCTGGGGCCGCGGCCACAGGAGGCGCTCGGGGTGGGCTCCTGGGGACATCCCACCCAGAGTCTTGACAGTTCTGGAAGGAGCTAGGACCTTGTCCCCGTGGCCATGGCAGCCTAAGGGGGGCATGAGCTGGAGAGGGGGTCCTGGTGACTGGAAGGCCCTTCCACTGCTCTAGGCTGGAGCTGGGTGGGTCAGGGCCGCCCTCTGCACCCTCACTCTGCTGGGGGCTGGCTGCTTCCTTACCATGCAGCCTGGCCCGAGCTCCCTGGGAAAGCCCGAACGGCGCCCTCCCAGCCGCCGGCCCAGCACCTGGGAAGCTCCTCCCTTGTCTGGAAGGAAGTGGTTGAAGTTGGTTCTGACAACATTCCAAAAGCCAAATTGTCCTTTTTGAAGGGTTTGGCTTCTGCAAAGCAATTTACCCAAAGACGGCCGTCATGGGCAAGGGCACCTTTTGTTTTTACAGAGTTTTCAGCCCAGTGGCCTGGAGGCCACTTCCCCAGGGGCTGCGGAGGCCCAGGACCTGGGGGGAGGGCAAGGTGGACACTCCTTATGACTGGGGGGGGCAAGCTTTGGCTCTGCCCTGTCCCCTGCCCCTGCCAGAGGACCCCCACTTACTCGCCCACCCTCTCGTACGGGCCGAGGCCACTTTCACTTTCCCTCCTGCTGCCATCCCCAGGCACAGCCTCCACAAGTCTCATATCATCTTCTCCTCACATCCTCGGGGAGGAGGCAGGCACCCCATCTTAGAGATGAGGAAATGGGGGCTCAGAGAGGTTCAGAGACTTGCTCAAGGTCATGCAGCAGGGAGAGCAGAGCTGGGATCTGACCTGCTTCTTCTGACTCCCAGCTATATCCTGGGTGCCAGAGCCTCCAAGAGCATGCCTGGCAGCTGGACGTTCCCAACCCTCCAGGAAGGTCCTGGGTCAGCAGCGCCGGCTCTAAGCACAGAGACCACCTACAGGAGCCAGGGCCAGTGGGCATCGCTCCTCTGGCCTTCCCAAGGGTGGCCACCCTGCGGTTCGAGGATCAACATGCTCGTGGACAGATGCCCCAAGGGCGCATGACTGCCCCAGAGGTGAGGCCCCAAACTGTGAGCCTTGGGGACAAGACAAGGGGATGAGGGCACAAGGGTCCTCACCATCACCTACGGCATCAGCAACTCAAGCAAGAGTAACTCTCGTGTTGTGCACGTATCTTAAGGGATTGTTATTTTGTTCTTGCCATCACAGACACAAACAATCTAGGCACGTGGGAATTCAAGATCTCCGTCATCCTACGTCAGTGCCGAGACACGCACTCATCAGGACCAAAAGCTTGTATGTGGCCACTTTGGGAAACTGTGTGTCGGTACCTACTGTGACCAACCAGTTCCACTCCCAGGTGTACACACAATGAAAGTGCATCGATATGGTGCTAGAATGTTCTGAGCAGCTTTAGTCATAAGAGCAAAAAGGCAAAAACTGCACAGACGTCCATCAGCGGGAGAGTAGAGAAACGGACTGTGGTCCCTGTGCACGTCAAAACAGCGCACGACAAGACCCCTCGGAAGGAACTGCTCCTGGGCTGCGACGCCCAGCCGATGTCATGCCCAGACCTCATGGCGGGCGCAAGAAGCCAGGCTCACAGACCCCGAATGGGATGAGCCCTCGAGACCAGTCTCCAGTGCAGAGGCCGGAGGAGGGTCACTTCCTGGGGGGTGCGATTGGGGTGCTGGCAGTGTTCTAGACCTTGACCTGGGGGGTGATGATGGGGGACACACAAGGGAAATGCATCCTGCTGTTCATTGTCGTGCACTTATATGCACATGGACAAAGCTATCTAGAACATGCTTTTGAGGTATATTTTACCTTGAAAACTTAACTAAAATGTTGCACATGATCTCACAAATGCAAGGTGTCTATTTCCTGTCACTGTGGCCATTCTCTGCTGCCTGGGGGACAAATCCTGCCTGCAGCCTGTTTTTGTACAGCCCTTGAGCTAAGCACGGTTTTCATATTTTTAAGGCCTTGTAAAAAGAAGAAAATATGCAACAGAGACCACACGTCACCCACAGAGCCTCAACCAGCTCCTCCGCAGGCCTCTACAGCAGAGGCTGGCATAGCCCTGGTCGGGCCATCCATCCTCCCAGGATGGGGTGCTCATAGCCTCCCACCCGCCCGGGTCCCTGTGGACGGTCCTTCCTGTGGGCAGCTCTTCCTCCTTGGGGACCCAGTGCTCTACACTCAGGCCCTCCTGGGGTGCAGGAGAGGCAGGCTCTGGGCGCTGGCAGCATGCCTGGCTCCAGGGTGTGCAGACACCCCTCCCTGGTACAGACTGAGGGGCCGGGCAGGGGTCCCAGGTGCCCCTGCAGCTGCTGATGCACCCCCTCCCTCGCAGGAACCCCTCCCCCTTCCTGGAGCAGGAATTCTCTCGGCAGCTCCACTTCCCAGGCTGGTCCAGGACACACAAGGTAGGGGGCGGGGTCCTCTGCGAGAGACAGAGCACCTGAATGGACAGTAAACCCACTCCCTGGCAAACCACCCCTCTGCCTCAGTTTCCTCATCTGTGCCCTGAGGATCAGCAGGGCTCCACCCCCACCCACCATGTGACCTTGGGCAAGGGCCGTCCACCTCCATGCCTTGGTATCCCTGTCTCTAAACGAAGGTGACAACAGGACACACGCATGGACTCTCATGAGGAGTGCAGGAGCTGACCGGTGAGGCTGGGGGACAGGCCTGGCGTGGGGGTTCAGCACGGTTCCCGGGACCACTGAGAACCCAGCAAGCTGTTGGATTGTGCCCTGGGGCCAGGGCCGGGCTGGCAGGGAGACGGAGGGTGACCCGGCCTGGACCCTACCCTGGCCCACAGGCTGGTGGGGGACAGACAGATGGGCCGGACGGATACACATCAGTCTTGGAGGCACAGGGAAGACAGAGTGTGTGTGTGCAGGGGCATGTGTAACCACGGGCAGTGGAGTGGGACGGGCAGGTGGGCTGGGACTAGGACCCTGGGGGGACATCCTGACAGCCTGGAGTGCCCAAGGAAGTGGTCACAGCGGGCTCCAGCCCGGCAGCCGGCTCTGCTGCTCTCTGCCCCTGCCCTGGTCTTGCCTCTTGCTTGGCCGGTGTGCCTGAGGCTCGAGTCCTGCGTCGCCCTGGATGCGCCCTTTCGGGCATCCCTCAGCTACCCCTGGGGCCCAAGGGTGGCCCCGGAGTCCTGCTCAGCGACGGGCCCCAGTGCCCCACTTCAGAGGGGGCCACTGGGGGCAGTGGGCGGCCAGGCAGGCTTCAGGCCCCGCCTGCCCGGGTGCTGACGCCCCTTGTCCCCGCTCTGTGCCCCCTCCCCCAGGTCCCCACAGTTCCCATCAGACTCCCAGCTTTTCTCTCCACCACAGTGAGGTCAGCGTGGCTGCTCAAAGCCAAACTGAACTTCTCCCAGCAAACACGCCCACCCCAATTCATCATCCAGGTCCCCGGGCAGCTGGCCCAGAGCCCCTCCTTGGACCACTTTACTAGAACTTCGGGCCAGGTTTACTGTCCAGTCAAATGAACTCGACCTCGAGAGGGAACAAGAGATCCGTCCATAAAAGAAGACGCTTTGTAATGACATTCTAGCCGGTCCCACGGCATACGGTACCTAGCCGCATGGCGTGCATGGCTAATTATGTTTAATTACATATCGTTTAAATTCAAGAATCCATTAAAGGAAAGGATTGCATTAGCAGCCGGTGGTGTTTGCCAACACACAGAGGAAATCGTGGACTTTTATATCTTCATTATGTGACGCTGCCGTAGGCTGCGGCTCTCCGGGAGCTGGGGACGTGGAGGGGACTCATTATGGGCCTGCCCACTCTGAAGCCCCTGATGCAGCTAGGCTTGGCCTAATGGACTGGGCAGGAGAGGATCCCACTCCATGCCAGCCAGTGACCTATGACCCACGGGGCCTCCAAGACCTCACACTACGGACGCTGAACCAGAAACCCAGCAAAGACTTGCCCCTCGGCAGTGGGAACCGAGCAGAGAGGGTGATGGAGAAAGGGGCCAAGAGACACATGGGCCTTGAGCAGGCCCTGCCAGGACAGAGCAAGCCATCGGGGAAGGAGGGGAGATGGGAGCGGGGGCTCGGGGGAAGAGACAGACAGAGGGACACAGAGATGCGCACACAGAGGAAGAGAGAGGCGAGAGGGAGGAGAGGCAGGAACAGGAAGGGCAGTGTGACAGAAACAGAAAGAGACATGGGGGAGGGAAGAGCAACTGAGTCAGAGACGGGCAGAGAGTGGGGGGGAAAACAGAGCAAAGAAGGTGGGAGAGAGCAGGGGACAGACACACGGGGTGGGGCAGGGGCAGAGAGAGACAGAGACGGAGAGAGGGATGGAGGGAAGGAGGTGAGAAAGAGAGACGGGTAGAAAGGGACAGAGAGCACATAAAGTGTGTGTGTGGGGGGGGGACAGACACCAGAGTCTCCCGGGAGACAGGTGAGGAAACTGAGGCTCAGGGAGGTGAAGAGACAGCTTGTAGGGGGCAGAGCAGAGAGCAGGCAGCACCTGGCCATGTCCCTGAGCGGGGCCGGAGCTGCCTCAGTGGCCCTGTTCCGGGCCACGTGTGCCCTGACCCCCTCTGCCCCCCGGTCACCTAATGGACGCCCCCTTTCCCTGAACCCTCGGAGATCCCTGTGGGGGTCACGGGACTGCCCCTCCCCTGCTCCAGGCCTAGCCCAGGCCATGCAGGATGAACTCCCTGCTCTGTCCACCGCGAGCTGTCTCTTCACCTCCCTGAGCCTCAGTTTCCTCATCTGTAAGGTGGGCACATGACCCGGCACTCAGGGCCACTCTGAGCGAGAATCGAGGTGTGACCGAGAAGGCACCTGGCACTGTCTGCACTGGGGGGTGGGCCTCCTCCTGTCTTGCCCTCTGTCCTCCTGTGGCTCACAGCGGGAGGGGTCTGAGGGAATTTATGGGGGACCCAAGGGGTCAGGGAAGCTTCCAGAAAAATGGACATTAGGCTGGACAACCCCCATCCACTGTCTTCACCGCCATCCTCCTGAAGCATCAAAACATGGTCCTTGAAGATGTCTCCCTAACTAGGCGGGAGCGGGGCCCTCCGGTCCTGGCCCAAAGGTGGAGGCGGAGGCAGATGCCCCGGTGTCCAGGGGATCTCCTGTCCTCTCTCCTCCCCGGGCTCCTGTGAGCGGCGATCTGGCGTCTCTGGGGGGTGGATCCTCCTTGCACAGCAGCTGTGAGTGGGTCCTGCCGCCCCAGTTTTGGAGCTGGAAGCGGAGGAGCAGGGCTGTGACAAGTGGTGGCAGGATCAGGAGGTCAGCCAGGAGCCAGCATGGCTTCCACCTGCCCCCTCGCTGGGCTGAGCCCGTTTCCGGAGGGTGCGGTAGGGTCTTCTGCTCAGGACTGTCCCTTCCCCTCACTGGCTCCTCCCTCCCTGTCCTGCAGCTCCCACTCTCCCTATGTAAACTCTGCTGTGGCTCCCTATTGCCCACGTCACAGCCCAGCTCAGCAGAGTAGACAGGTCCACTCTAACTGAGTACCCTCCTTCTACACGCCAGCCACCCAGCGTCCAGGGCCTGCTGGTCTTCAGACATTCCCTCTCTCACACATCACTGTCATGCTGTGTCCCGGAATGGCATGATCACTAGGTCCTGCTCCACCTGCAAACTCCTACTCACCCTTCAAGACCTCACCCACTTAATCCCATCTCCAACTCTGTGCTCCATCCCGCAGGGCGAGCTGCTCTTTTCTGAGCACATAGGACTTGTCCCCTGACTCCCCTGTGCCATGCTGACTGGACACCTACTAGTGCCCGCTGACCTGGGCTGCCTAGAAGGAAGGGCCAGGCACCCAGGAAGTGTCCACCATTGAGTGAATGAACAAAAGGCCCCTGCCCAGGCAGGGCGCCGCCTGTCATTAGCCATCCCTCCCCCTCGTGCCCTGTGAGCCGAGGGCAGGAGGGAACGAAGGAGGTAGAGAAGGAGGCTGAGCCAGGACAGCTTCCCAGGCATGGTCTTTGTACCAGCGAAAGGAAATGGTGGCTGGACTCCCCAGTGGGGAGAGCAGCAAGGACGGTCTCCACTCCTGCCTCCTTCCCCTGGGCCCACGCGGGGCCAGCACCTCCTCCCCGGCTCTGCCGACTGAGGGGACACAGGGGCTGCCTCTGTGTGTGGAGTTCTGGAGGGCTCGGCGCTGCCTGCCTGCCACCCCCTGCCCTGGTTCACCCAGGGCAGGGCCAGACAGAGGCCACGGCCTGGCCCACACGGGAAGGGCACACAACTTCATCTCCAGTTGTTTCGGAAGCACTGGCCACACCACCAGCCAAATGAATTCAGGGCCCTGGTGCCGGCACGGGGAGGGTGACGGCACTGAGACTGATGCCAGTGCTGGCTGTGCTGACGGCGTTGGAGGAAAGGACAGAGGGTGTCGATCCATGCAGCCAGAGGTGACGACACTGGGCAAAGGGGTCTTTCCATCTGAGCCCAGGAGTCCGAGACCCGGGGTAGGGCGAGAGCATGGTCTCCTGCAAACGCCAGGAGGACGTGCTGGGAGACCCGCCGCCACCCGCCCCAGGCACCTTGCTGCAGTTTGATTAAGGGACTCTGGCCTCTGGCCATGACCCAGACATGAGGCCCATGCCACAGGCTCCTTGCTGTCCACCTGCTGCCCCAGGATGCTCACTGTCAAGAGGGCAGCTTGCTGGGGCCCCGTGGGGCACGCAGCGACCCCCGGACCTGGGCTGGCTGCTGGCAGGTGCCTGCGGGTCAGTGACCTTATCTGGCCAGGAAAGTGGAGTTGGCCACAGATCTCAGACGGGCTGCTTTTCCTCCTCTGTCCCCTGGGCCAATGCGGGACCTGGGCTCTGGAGGTGGGGCAGGCCCAGACTTGGGCAGACACCCCGGACTCCTCTGGGAAATGGGGTCCTGGTGCTTACAGAGAAACCTAGGCAGCAGCTTCTCCCCAGGGGCCTGTGCCCTCCTCCAGCCAAGGCCTGCTGAGCCCTGCTTCACAAGGGGACCCTGACCTGGCTCCTGCCTGCTGGGACGTCACCATGGAAACAAGAACCAGGCCCTGCGCCGTCCTGCCTGGATGCCTCAGCTGGGCGCCTGGTCCTCGGCTCCAGCCTCAAGCTCTGTCCTCACTCAGAGATGGGCTCAGCCCTCAGGCCTGTGGCCCCCAGCCTTGCCCACCAGGCTCCTGGACCCCTGGGTCCTGTGTCTCTTGCCATTGGTCCTCAGTCCCACTTGCCGGGGTCCAGCCTCTGCCTGAGGCCTGGCACAAACCAGCCTGGAGCCCCTGAGCCCCACCTGGGGACCGTGCAGCCTGGGGCACCTCCTGCCACGGATGGCAGAGACCTGTCCTCCCCTGGCCCAACCAGCTCACACAGACAGGGGCTTCTTGGGTGCTTTAAAACCACATTGGGGGGCTGGCCCCGTGGCCAACTGGTTAAGTTCGTACGCTCCGCTGCAGGCAGCCCAGTGTTTCGTTGGTTTGAATCCTGGGCGCGGACATGGCACTGCTCATCAAACCACACTGAGGTGGTGTCCCACATGCCACAACTAGAAGGCCTCACAACTAAAATATACAACTATGTACTGGGGGCATTTGGGGAGAAAAAGGAAAAAAATAAATAAAATCTTTAAAACTACGTGGGGAAAAATACCGAAACAAAAACCCTAGGCCTGAAAGAGTCCTCGGCCCAGCCCACTGAGGCCCATGGCTCCCTGGCCAGGAAAGGGAATGGGGACACACACTTCTGCTGGCTGGGACCTCCCTTGGGGTCAGAGCTCTGCCAGGGGAGGTGGCCACGCCCCAGAGCTCCCTTTCCTGGCAGGCCCCAGGGCCTCCCCTGTCAGTTGGGCCGTCTGCTCATCTGTAACAGGCAGGAAAGGGGAGGGGGGAGGGTGGCCCTCCCCCAGAGCACACCCCATGGAGTCTGTGCAAACAAGAAGGCAGAGGCGCACCCTGAGGATGTGCCGGCCTGTACCCCTCACACGCCTTCCCCACACCACCCTCCTCACACCTCAGGTGAGCCAGGCCCCTCAGGGCATGAACGTGGGGCCAGGAGCCTGGCATTGAAGGGAGGGACAGGGGCTGGCAGTTGGCTGCCTCCCCCTCCCTCCTGCCTCTGCTCGACAGAGGAGCTAAAGGCAGAGTGGGGTCCTGTGCCTGCCAGCCGGGAGACACACGGCATGTTCACTGTGGGCTGGGGTTCCCCCCCGGGGAGGGGGGGGCACGTTATTTGTGCTTTCTGCCTCATGGGCTCCGCGGTCCCTCCAGTGCCCTGGTGGTCTGCTTCATCTGGATGTGGTGATGAGTCGGGGCGAGGGGCAGGGCTGGGCTAACGGGTGCCCCTTTCCTTCAGGCAGGGGGTGCTCCAGGGCCCAGAACCCTGGCCTGACTGACCTGACCTCCAGCTGGGAAGGACCAGGGGTCTCTCTGAGGCAGAGGAAGGGACTTGCCACAGACTGGAGCTGCCACCCAGCCAGCAGGCAGGTCCCAGGATGTGGGCAAAGCTCGCCTGGCTTGAGGGGTAGGTGAGCCACAGATGCTGCACCACAAGGACAAGGGGACAACTGGAGCCCATGTCTGCCGCGGGCAGGCTCTGAGGAGCATTTCCCATGTACCCTGCACGGCGCCCCATGAGGTGGGCACGACTGGCCCATTCTAGAGATGACAGACACCCAGATGCAAGCAGGGGTGGAACCTGCCCAAAGTCACAGCAGCACCTGGCAGAGCGGGGACTTCAACGTCCGTGTCTGGCTTTCACGCAAATTGAGATCGCAGCTCGTTCTAGCGCTCTGCCCTCAGCGCCCGGGACATGTTTTGCATCTGGGAATCACTGATGCGCTGGCTGACCTCCAGCCAGACTGAGTGCCTGTGGGCAGGGACGCCCTCCCCTCCGGATCAGCTCAGGACAGAGGTGGCCCCGGGGCGTGACCACCAGCTTCAACGAACGCAGTGCGGACAGCACGGTGCTGTGGAAAACCGACGAGGAAAACGAAAGAAAAGTACTACGCATGCTGGAGCCGGCCCCAGG
This sequence comes from Equus quagga, assembly GCF_021613505.1. NCBI lineage: Eukaryota > Metazoa > Chordata > Mammalia > Perissodactyla > Equidae > Equus > Equus quagga. Next base: position 176,556,873 of record NC_060268.1, on the reverse strand, counting down.
CAGAAGCACAGAGCCGCCGGTCTCCTTACCAGGCCGTGCCGTCCATCTCTAGCGCTGGGGCCAGCCAGGAAGAGGGCACAGGCCAGAGCCCAGCCGCAGTGGGACTTCCCCATGGGCCCTGGCACCCGCCCTTAGGGCCACTCTGTCCACAGGGAGGAAATGGGCCTGTTGACGGCGGTTTCAGCCTGGCGGCACCTTGTCAACCAAAACCGACCCCCGGCACCAGCTGTTTCCTGTGCGGTTTGCACCGCCTGCGGGCGGCCGGCACCTGGAGGTGCTGAGAACAGAGACAGGACGCCCGAAAATAGTGGGTGGTGCTGCATGGCCGCCCACTGGTATTTGGAGGTCCCGGGAGACTCCCTCCCACTGACACACGAGCCCTCGGCCCCGGCTGGAGCCCCTGCCTAGGCTTTGCCCAGTCCACACGCACAGTACGGCCAGAGGCACAATCCAGGGACCTTGGACATGTCTGCGTGGGTGTGTGTAGTGTTTTCCAAAAACAGAAGCTGGAAGTCTGGCTTCTTTTGAAAATCTGGAAGATCCAGTAACAACGGGCTGGCATCCCCCAGGCAAAACTGAGCTGATGCAGAGGCAGCTGCCCCCTTAAATGGGGCAAACAGCTGATGGTTTGCCATACTCCCCACCACTCTCTCTCGTCGCCCTATTCTCAGACCAGGCCTGGTTCCCTCCACTACATTTCCTGCCTGCCCCTGCCAGTATCTGAATTTGCTGCCCTGCCGGAAAGTGTTGGCTATCTGGGACATACTTCCCAAGGAACAAGTCACCTCCTCCAGGAAGGCTTCCCTGAGCCCTTTCCTAGCCCTCACCTCGGCGAGGTGCCCATTCTGTGCCCCATGGCACCTGTGTCGACCCCTTCAGAGCACCTGTTACTCTACTGCAATTGTCTGGTTGCCTGTGTCATCCCCCTCCAGACTGTGCTCCCTGAGGTCAGGGGCATCCCAGTGGTGGTCCCATGCTCCCAGCATAAGGCCCTGGCTCCTGGCAGAGACAGGAATAGCCAGCCAACCACCTGAGCAGGCGAGCCAGCAGCCTCCTTCCGTCTGACCATCTGGGGCTGTGTGTTATCACCCAGGCATCTGGCTCCCTAGAGATCTAGGTGTGGGGACCAATCTGTCCCCATAGCCCAGGGGGGCTGGGCAGAAGGGCAGGTGTCTGAGGGTTGGGGCCTTGGATCCCTGGCCTGGCCTCACCCTCCTGGTTCCCTCTAGAGCCCAGGCCCCAGCATGGGGCCATGTGCACTCCGAATTCCTCACCTCCTTGGGGAGGCCCCAGTGCTGAGTCCCCAAGCACCTGGGCTCTCGTCTGGGTGGCAGGGCCAGGCCAGAGAATTTCCTTCTGGAGAACCACTTACCAGGGTGAAACGTCCTCTCCCCCCAAACCCTGACTGTCAGAGCATGCCACCCACCCCAGGGCCAACCCCCAGTCTAAGTGAGTCCCAGAGGCAAGCCCCCAGACCCCAGGCCTGCAGCTCTCTGCGCCTGCAGGCTGAGCAGGCTCCAGCACTGAGGGCAGCATCCTGAACAGAGCTGCAGGTATGGGGGCTGCACACAAGCAGCAGCGGGGGCCGAGAGGTCTGGGCAGGGCACCCATCGCTCCTGCAGCGCCCCATCACCAAGACCGAATCCAGGCTCCCTAGCGTGGCCCATGAGGTTACCCCGGAGCCCACCTGCCACCCTCTTCTCTCCTTCCCTGTCACTCCCCAGCTTTGGTGTTCATCCTGTCACGTGCCTCAAACTGTCCACACGGCTGCCCAAAACTTCCTCTCACGCCCACTCCTCTCTGCAAGGCCCAGCTCAGATTGACCCTCACCCCGTGGTCTTCAGGACGCAGCCTACCCCCTGAATGAACAAGTGAATGAGTGAATGAACACCTGTAAGGCCTCTGGAACACAGGCCCAGAGAATCCAGTTGGGACCTTCCAGAATGGGGGCCTGACAGGGTCATGGGAGAGCACCCCAGCATGGGCGGCTCTGTCCACGGAGCTCCCTGGGAGGCAGGGCAGCCCCAGAGCACCCCAGGTCAGGCCCGAGCAGTCAGCCGTCCCACCACAATCACTCCCACAGGTCGTCTAAATAGCAAGGGCAGTTTCTCTTTTCTTCCCCCTTTTTGTTGCCAGAAAGCATTTCAGGTCTGACCTGAGGTCCCCGACTATAGCCCCACGCAGGACTCAAGCCTCCCACACTTGGGCCAGGGATGGGCAGGGAGCTGGCGGCCCTCCTGCTAGTCTGGCCTGCTGGGCCTGGCAGAGGAGGCCTGAGCCGGGTTTGGACAGGGCTGGCCCTGACTGCTGTGTGACCTTGGACAAATGTTTAGCCCCTCGGAGTCTGGACTCTCTCATTTGTAAGTGGGGCTGAGACAACCTCCTCCGAGGGCTCAGTGGAGCCGGTGAGATGATGCAGCCGGCACAGGGTGTGACCCCCACAGATGCACCGTCTGGGTGGAGGGATGGACGGCAGGGGCTGGACCGGGTGGGTGGAGAACCTCAGGGGCCTGCTCTGGCCGGGGGAGCAGCAAGGTCCACAGCTCCTCACGGGAAGCTCATCTTGGGCTTGGTGTCTGGGAAGCAGATGCCATGTTTTGAGAAGGTGGCAGGTCCTGAGGGCCAAATACCTTAGGGGGCTTTGCCCAAGGGGCTCTGAACAGGAGCCAGCCAGGCTAGGGACAAGCGCCATGCTCCTGCCTGGCAGGTGATGAGCAAACTCGGCGGTGGCCAATGCCAGGCCTGCAGAGATGCCCGTGTGGCTGTGCCCAGGGACAGGTGGCAAGGGGCCTCTCTGACTCCCCTGAGAGAGAGAAGGGGCACCCCTGGGGGCTGCTGATGCAGCCTGTGCCCCCGAGCCTGCCCTCGGGGCCCACTTCTCCAAGCCGACGGGATGCTCTGCTCATAATATTATTCATAATAGTGACAATCACTGAGGCTTCTCCCTCGGGGGACCTGGCGAAAACCCTGCTCCGGTTTTCGCAGCAGCATCTTACAACTGACAAAATGGAGGGTCAGAGAGGGTAAGCTGCCTTCCTGGGGTCACATAGCCAGCTGGAAGGTCTGCTGCCCCCCCACCAGGAGCCAGGTAGCTGGGCATGTGGCCTCGTGGCTGAGGAGCTTCTGACGGCTGTTTAGAATATTTTGATAAAAACATGTTGAACACCTGGTGTGTGTTTTGATTAAAACAAGCTGGCCCAGCCCCCTGCAATGTGCTCTCCAGCGGCTGAATCCCCTGAGAGGTCCGCCTGCGCCTGCACCCAGGCCCCTAGGGGCACCGGGCGGGGCGCTCACTTGCGGCCTCCCCAGAAAAGCCACCGCACCCCCTCCTCCCCCCGCCTTTGAGGCTAAACCACTCGCCATCAGCCCAGCCGGCCCTGGGATCCACAGCCAAGTTATGAGTTCTCCACTGGTGGCCCAGGAGAGGGAGGGCATGGGTGGGGCCCCTCTCATGCTGGGGGCAGGGGGGGTCAATGGTCCCACACACGGAAGGCTGCTGTTGTCACCGCTACGTCCGGACTGGGGAGCTGGGCTGGGGACCCTGTTGATGACGGAGGTTACTATGGGTGGGGACCGTGCTGGCGCCTCCTCGAGCTGTCCTGGGAGGTGGTACCCATACTCCCCCTGACAGGCGGAGAAACTGAGCTCCGGGCGGCTGAGAGCAGGGCTCCCCCAGCACCTGTCCATCTGTGAGCTTGGGAAGAAGGTCTCCTAAGGCAGGGCGCCCACAGCCGATGGGCTAGGCTGCCCTGTCCTGGGTGCTGTTTAGGGTCCAGTGAGGAAGCTCTCATTCCACAGAAGCGCACCCCGAGCTGAAAAACGCAGTGTCACAAACTCCACGGCCTCAAGAGCCCCCATGGACTGTGGGCTACCAGCCCTCACCTACTCTGCGCGTGCTCCACTGGAAAAGGGTTGAAACCAGCACTCCACCACCAGAAGGTCCGACTGGCCACTGCGCCTGCTGAACAGCGCCCAGCATCACGAGCCGTCAGGGATGTGCAGACGCAGAGCAGCACCCACCGCACCCACACCAGGATGGCCAGAGGGAAAACCCCCGAGTGCTAGAGGACGTGAGCATCGGGGACCCATGCTGGTGGAGTGCAAGATGGGGCGGTGCTCTGGAAAAACGCCTGGCAGAGCTGTCCTAACGCTGGACACAGGAATACCGCGTGACCCGGCGATTACAGCCCGGGCGTGTGCCTGAGAGAAATGAGGCTCCATCCATGGAAAGACAGGACGGGAACATCCCATCAGCTCTGTTCATAGTGACCCGGAACCGGGAACCACCCAACTGTCCATCAACAGCAGAATGAATAAATTGTGGTCCAGCCATACAATGGAACGACACACAGCAAGGGAAAAGAACAGGCTCCTGCTACAGACAGCAACGTGGATGAAATAAAGAGTTGGTTTTTTAAGTGTCCCAGGCAGCCTAAAAAGGCACACAGTGATGTTTATACTAGCACAGAGCCAGAGGAAGTTAGAGAGGCAGCCCAGAAACCACAGCGAGCAAGAGGGGAAATACCTGTACCACAGGCCTGGGAATCTGAGCAAAAACATGTAGCTTTGAGTTCCCTGGCAGCCAAAGCAAAGAGAGAAACCCTGTGGGTTACACAGAAGCAGACTGTCCAGGAGGGACAACTCTCTTAAGGAGGCTCTTGTCCCTGCCTCAGGTGAGGGCATGCGTGGCCTTATGCAGGTGAGGCTTCAGCAAGGGTCTGCAGAAGCTCAGAAGCTGTTCTTCCCAAACGAGCAGACCCCTGGGCCTCTCAGTCCAAGGTGCCTGTTGCATGGCTCCGAGACTGGCTAGACCCACTCCCCTGACTTCCGGATGCCTGACACCGTGAGCGGTCACTGGGTTGCTCAGCCGAGGTTTCCCAAACTGGCTCCCACTTGTTCCCTTGCTCCCACCTGGCCCCCACCTCGTTCATGGAAGTCCCTCCTCCTCTCTGGGCTTCAGAGTCTCCCCTCAGAACACCAAGGAGCTCCAGCTGACCTTCTGGCTCTCCCACTCCTTTCTCCTATCTGTGGGTGGACGTCTCACCTCAGGGGCTGACAGGGGACAGAGGCAGATGTGGCCCTGAACAGACAGTACGGGGAAGTGGGCACGGGCGGAGCAGTGCAGTGCAGGCAAGCGGCGAAGGCCCCAGGAGCCAAGCGGAGTTTTAGAGCCTGGGTTTAATGAGCCCCATGCAGGGATTTCATCGTTCAGTTCCAATCCCGCACATAACAAGTCTCAGAGGGTGCCCTGGGGTGGGGTGACAGCCACTCCCCTCCCTGGCAGCCTCATTCACCCAGCTCGGCCCAGGGCCTGCATGGAGGAAAGGGGCTGAGCCGATCTGCCTGCAGTGCAGGCCCCCACGTGCTCAAGAAGTCCCCGCAAAGGCCGATGTGATGGCAAAGGTGGACCCGAAGCCCTCGCATGGAGAGGACTCTCCCGTCACAAAGAGGCAGCCCGGGCCCACTGAACGAGATGGTGAGCTGAGCATCCTAATGCTGGGCGCTGAGCACCAACGTGCTCCGTTGTGAGGGTCCCAAGTTAACTGTCTGTCGCTCACTCACCATCATCAGGAGCCTCCAGCGCTAACAGGGCAGAAGAAGAAACCTCAGCCAGCTTGCTCCCAACGTCAGTCTCCAGCCGGAGCAAGCGGGGAGAGGAGGGTCTGCGCCAGGCAGGGAGCAGCGCACCGCTGGTCTGGCTCCCACCCACGACTGAGTTCTGAGTGTGAGCGCCTCTTGCGCCAAGGGACGTAAGGAGACCGCCTAGGCCCCTCGCAGTTGGTGGGGCTGTGGGGGCAGCGCCTGGATGCAGCATTTTGCACGCAGGCTCTGGACTCCTGTGGCCAGGGTCCAAACCCCTCCTGAGCAGGTGACTCCCTGTCTCAGGAGCAGCGACGGGAAGCCTGAATAAGATGGCGGGTGCTGAGCACCTGGGTGGGTGGTGGGCTACCTAGGGGTAGTTGGCATGAGCACTTGGACATGATGCGGCCACGGTGCTGATGGCCTTCACAGATGACAGCACAGGCAGGACAAAAAGGACCAAATCGCCCCAAGAAACACTGCAAAGGGGCTGCTCATTCATTTGAAACTGACACCCTGGTTCATGAGGATGGTCCCCTGCGGGTGGGTCTCTTCTGTAGCATCCCCGCCTCTGGGATGGCCTCCCCGTCCCCTGCGCAGGCCTCTGCGGCCACTGTGTAACTTCTCCATTTGTTGCTATACCCCCTGCCTGGGGAGCAGACGCACACTCCTTTGAGGCCTCCTTCCTGGGGATGCAAGCTGACAATGCTTCTGGTGGGGGGTAATTTGGCTGTAGATCCATAAAAAGAATCACAATCTTCAACCCCATTTCTGGAAATCTTTCCTAAAGACTTAATTCTAAAGAGACCTCATACGGAGTCTGGCATGTGGAAAATTGCTGCACCGAAGGAAAAAGCTATGGGTGCCATAGAGATGGCCATGCCGGCACTGTGTACAACAGAAGGGGCCAGTCAGACGCCCAGCACAGGGGAGGGGTTACGGCTAGTATGTTTATCTGCTCCATAAAATATGATGCAGCTATGAACAATGGCCGGGGGCGGGGGAGGTAGACGAGGAGAGTTATCTGTGCACACGACCATGGCTACAGAAGAGAGCTGGCAGAGGCTGGAGGAGACAGCCGGCTGTCTCAGGGAGGTAGGATAATGGGTGGGACCTTCTCTCTAAGTTCCCTTGGAGGCTGCAGGAATGCTATGTTACATACGTTATAAGAAAAGCAGTTTCTGCAGCCCAGCCAAATAGGACAAGGGGTGCAGTGGCCCTCCTGGACCCAGCGGCTTACCAGCCACAGGAGGGGCAGTCAGGCCAGCCCTGTTCCTGGGGCCCAGCACCTGGAAAGGCGCCTGCTCTGCAGAGCATGTCAGTTAATTACAGAGCACCCTTAGCTGAGCCAAGTGCCCCGGGGGTCCCTGCAACGTCAAACAGACGTTGACCGCCACCCAGAGACCGCCCAGGGCTGGCCCTCACTGGAGGCCATCAGATAGGCCCAAACCCACCACCTTCAGGACAGAGAACCCTGGGGGCACACAGCACGTCCACAGAGGCACCTCATTCCTGTCCACCTGGAGAAGACTCCACATCCCACCCCTGGGAGGAGCACACAGGAGTGAGCGGTGTGCTTCGGGTTACGTGGCCGGCACGTGGGGGAGCTGGGACTCACATACTGGGCTGACTGCGATGCTGGCATCTTCCCTGTACCCCTGGACGGAACAAGCCCCCAAACAAGGCAGATGAGCCCCCAAACCCAAGGGCTGGAGGGACTTCAGGGTACAACCCCTCATTACTCACTGAGGCCCACGGAGGGGCAGAGGCTGGCCTGAGGCAGCCCAGCAAGGCAGCACCGAGATGGGAAGACTCTATGTCCTCGCAGAGAGCTGAGCCTGGTTCTGCACAAAAGGCTGTCCGCCTGCCACTCACGGGCAGAGGCCCCAGCAGAAGGGGTCCCTGGGTTCCCTTCTCCCCGGGACTCTCTCTCTCTCCTGCCTGTACTTGCAACACTGGCTGGGGGTGGGAGAGTGGGTATTCCTCATCAGTTCCTCTATACAGATGGGGAAACTGAGGCACAGAAACGGAGGGCTTGGAGCAAACCAGGGGGGAGGGCAGTGCCCCTCCCCCGTATTTATTTATCATCTTCCACCCAGGCCAGGTTCCCCAAAAAGCTGACGGACACCACCTCATTCATCACAGTCCAGACGGCACCTCATAAATGGTCAAAGCCGCCCAGTCAGGGGGCCATTCATTCCGGCCCTCGGGGACGCCAGCCTGCCGGGGCAGCGTGCCCCACACTGGGTCGATTGTGCATGCAGGGACCCCATCCAAGCTGCCCTGGCTCCTGGCGGGCCGCCTCGCCCTGGACGATTCCTAGATGGAATCTTGTTTTCTTCAGTTTCATCTCCAGTCCAGGAAGACGAGCTGCTCCTCCAGAACGTTTACTCAACACTGCTTTGATTTTCCTCAGACCCTGGTCCTGTCCCACGATTCATTGGGAGGCCATAAACTGGCCCCAAACAAGCCTGCCCTGTGGCTCGGAAGATCCTGGAAGCAGCTCCAGCAGCCTCCATCCACCGGCCAGCTGTGGGTGGGGATGGTGGTAGCCCTCAGATGTGTTTGCTCAGTGGTCCTCAGGGGGGCGCTGTCCTCTTTACAGATGGGGAAACTGAGGACCGGGAGGGGGAGCCTGGTCGTTGGCAGTGGTTTAGGTTCAGGCTTCTGAGGCCAGGGCTTTCCCCAGGTTCTAGGAACACCCCAGTGACTGCTCTTCCCCCAACCCTTGCAGCCTCAGTGCCCTCCAGTGACCTCTCGGACTCAAGCCCCAGGTTCGGTGTATTTAAGGGCTCAGGGATGGTGGGATCAAGGACTGGCAGGCCAATTTGGTGACGGGTGGGAAGGTAACAGGACCCTCTTCCTCCTGGTGCTGTGTGGGTTGAGGGTTCCATGGGAAGCAGGGCCCCAGATGCATCGTCAACCCTATTCCTTCCTGGGCACCAGGTGCTGGGCACAGGGCCTGGCACACACAGGAATGTGGTCCTTTGCTGGTCCCTCGGCCCGGGCGCATGCCAGGCCCACACTGTTCTAGTGACTGAGGCTTTACACTGTTAACATCCGAGAAGGCCCATCTCCCTCATGCCCCACCCCACCAAGGTTTCCAGACTATTTCCTTGATTATTTTTCCATACATATTTGAGAACTAACTTGTCCAGTGTGTGTTACATGGTGGGGAATGGAGGGAGCAGAGCACATGGCTCTGCTGGTGTCTTAAATTGTCCCTAAATAAAGTTCTTCAGCAGGAAAAGCCTAATTTCCTCCTCAGAACTGTAGGAAGTGGACTGGGAAGTGCTGCCAGCTCCATTTCTACAGGCCCGAGATCAGACGTGAGATGAGAATGCTGGTTCTCAAATCCGGCTGCTCATGGGAATCACCTGGGGAGCTTACAATTAGAAAAATGATGTGCCTGGTATCAAAGCTGAGGGGTGCAGCCAAACAAGGACCCAGAGGGAAATTTATAGCACTAAACACTTAAGTTAGGAGGAAACGTCTCAAATCCATCATCAAGCTCTCACCTTAAGAAACTAGAAAAAGAAGAGTAAATAAACCTCAGACAAGCAGAGGAGGGAAATAAAGATCAGAGCAGAAAACAATGAAACTGAAAACAGAAAAACAATAGAGAAAATCATTGAAACAAAGAAGGAGTTCTTTGAAAAGATCAATCAGAAATGCTAATTGAATGATACTTGAACCTCCTCCCAGAGATTTTCACTTAGCTGGTCTGAGGTGTGGCCTGGGGGCGGGTGGTCCAGTCTCCCCAGGAGATTCTGATGGACAGCGCTGTCTGAGGACCACCTTGCTCCCGCATGCAGACCCCTTGAGGACTGTCCTGCAGGAAGAAAGAGCAGCCTGCCACGGGATAATGCCACAGTTTCCTGTAAGACAAGGGAGGCAGCACAACGCCAGCCACTGCCTGTGTGGTCCTGGGCAAGTCCGTTTCCCTCCGGGCCTCAGTTTCCACACTAGACTTTGACCCAGACCTAACGTTCTCCACTGTGCTGCTTGGAGCCTCAGCCTCCAAGACGAGGCTGGGGCTGCAGGGTGGGGGTCAGGCTGCCAGGCCTCAGGAGCCCTGCCTCCCCGCCTCTTCCACTGGGGGGTGGTGTGGACTCTGCCCTCGCACCCCGGGCCCTGGGCCTGTGAATGCAGCCCCTCAGGTCTGCTCCACCGTCAGGAGGCCCTGCCCCGTGCTGTGGTGGCCTAAGTGGCCCCTGCCACCACGATGGCCAAATTCGTCTCCTTCCAGAACTGCACGGGCCTTCCCTCCGCACGGCAGGGCCCCGTCTTTTCTCTCTGTCAGGCCACCCCCGCTGGACACTCACAGGAGGCTCGCTGGAGGGGCAGGCGCGGGGAGCCGACCCTCCTGTCCTGCCTCCCCTTCAGTTAACGAGCCCGGACCCTGAAACAGCACTGCGTGCAGCCCCATCTCACCCGCTCGGCGGCTGTGCCCTGCAAACTGCACACCCTCTCAGGAGGCTGCTCTGTGCGCCCCAGCAAGAGCCGAGGAGACAGGACACCTCACCCTCAGCCATGGCGGAAACGGTGCGAAAGAACGGTGACCTTGGGCCTCAGGAGGGGAGGGAGTTTTTCTCTCTGGGACAGGGCTCCTGTTTCCTGCCAGGAGGTGGGCGACGGCTTTACCAAAAGCACAGTGCCCTCCCCGACATTACGGGGCACAGCCAAAGCTACAAACCCACTCTTGGTCCCACAGCAGTGCTGGGCCTCGGACCCTCAGTGACACTCAGCTGGGGGAAGTGGCAGACCCTGACAGAGGGTCCAAGGCCCAGCACTGCTGTGGGACTAAGAGGGTTTACTGCCCCTTTCTGAGCTTGCTTCCTCATCCACAGAGCAGAGGCCCGACCACAGCACTGCACGAACTGGCGGGCAGAGTGGGTCTGCCGCGTCTCTCAGCTGGGTGTCACTGGGTGCCTCCCGTGGGACGGGCCTACCGTGTGTACGTCAGGAAGCCCTGGGCAGATGGGATAGACCCTACCCTGCCTCCTGCAGCTCCTGCCTGGGGCTGACAAGTCCCAGTCCCAGCACGGGTGGGCCGTGGGGTGCTGGGCTGGGGGTGGGGGGTGCTGGGCCGGGGGGAGCCCTGCAACCCCATCACAGAGGGGCTGTCTCAGCGAAGGCCTGGAGATGCTTGCCATTGCCAATGCCCACATCACACTTTGACTCAGAATTCTGGGCCAGGAAAAGTTCTTTTGGCTCTGAGGGCACCTTTGGAGCACAAGCAAGACCCCCTTGACTGTGTATCCTTCATCCCCTCGTCGCCAGGAAAGGCAAGGGCAAGGCCAAGTGGAGAGCCCGCACGGCGCCGCCCCTCCCACCATGGGGAAGAGGTGGGCGTATAAATACATAGAGGGATTATTAATTAATCCAGGCCTTTTAAAACATCACAGGCATAAAGAGGAATGCCAACAGGGACATCCGGCTGCAGCAAACCCCGTGTGGAAGGTTTCAGCATTTCCCGGTGGCCACCCATGGGCACCGCCACTCCCTGGCAGTTGGTGGCACTTTCCTTTGCACAGACCTCAGCCAGTGCTAGTTCTGCACCCCATCCCCAAAGTGCTCGCGGTCCGTGCTCTCCCACTTCATTTCATGTGCGTGTGGAATGAGACAGAGGAAGAGAGAAAAACGTTACGTGAATGAACGAATGAGCCCTTCACACTATTCTTTGGAAAGAATGATGGATTAAAAATCTGCAAAGCCAGTCAATTGCACATCTATTTTTCTAAGGGGGCAGGGTAGGGGTGGAGAGAACTTTCCTGAAAGGACTTGGCCTTGAAACATTAAGTCAAGCAACTGGATTTGGCAGCAGCCAGCTTCCGAGCACGCCAGCCTGAAGAAACTGCCGGACCAGCACGCTGCATCAGGGCAGGAATAATAGACTCATTCAAAGCCGAGCCCCGGAGCTGGAGAGCTCGTGCACGCAGGGGGCCTGCAGATCAGAGGGGCTGCAGCCCCGGGGACCCCGACCTCAGCTCTGCAGCCATGGCCAAGGTGCCCAGTGGGGACCACACAGATCTGTCCCCACAGATGTAGGAGAGCCAACAGGTCTGTCGAGATGGACAGGAAAAGGCCTCGCTCCATCCGTGCTATGAACACAGCAAGCAAGTGCCAGTGAATGGGACTTCCACTGTCCTTTCCACTGTCCCTGGGGCCACCCCCTGACAGGCGATTGAAGTCTCGAGGGGTGAGCCCTCCAGCACGACGGCCTTCCACGGAGTCCGATCCTCATATACATCAGAGGTCCAGCTCCTCCCCACTCATCCGGCCTGAACAAAGGGGCAGTGCCGAGCCTGCGTAGCCACTGCCCACACTTTCTCCTGGTTGCAATCCTGCGTGGGCCCCTGAGATCATCAACTGTGTCTGAGTGACTCCGTGGCTGAGCCCGTGTCACCTTTTGAAGCCAAGTCTCAATTTCTGCTGATGGCCTTCGCCTTTGGAGGTGCAATAGAAGCCAGAAGGGTGGGCACAGCGGAATCAAGCATTGGCAGCTTTGGGAACAGATGAGAGAAATGAGGACCTGGGACGCATGCTGTGAGCAAGTCTGGCCGCCACCAAGGGGGCTCCGTCTTTAAGTTCTGAGCTGCTTATTTCGGAAAAGGTGCCTGCCGCACATAGTTCTAACTCCCTTCCTCCTCTGCTCCGCCTGCTTCGAGCAGCTCCTCCTTCTGCGCAGACTGCCCCAAAGGCTGTGTGTAGACCCTGCAGCACGGAACAAGGTCTGCCAGGGGCTGAATGAGGCTGGGCAGAAGCCTCGGGCCTCGCAGAGGACAAGCCTTTTTCTCTTAGTTCAGCAGAGAGGGCCCCAGGAGATCATTTTGGAGTCCACATTAGCTGCACCGCCGGGCAAAAGCCTTGATTTATGGACCCTCCACCATGGCTATAAATAACCACACTTTGCTGGCAACACAGCAGGTCAAGAAAGCGAGCGTCTGGTTTTTCCCAAACTTTGCTCTTCCTTCCTCAGCTCCCAGAGCACACTGCAACCTGGGGACCAGCCCCTGCGGAGGGTGGGTCAGTGCCCCTGGTGCCCCTCACTGATGCCTCCCAGTGCCCCTCCCCAGCACCCCCCGTCCCCCAGTGCCAGGTGAGTGCCAGCAGTAGAGGGAGGGGATGAGGTAGGCCTTGGGTTGTGGTATGTCCCCCCTTGGAAGGCAGACTTATCCCCTGCAAGCTGTTGTCATGGGAGATCCTGAGGAATGAGAAGCCACCAATATGGATATTTCTGTGCAGACATTTGCAAAAACTTCTATTTTTTTAAATTAAAAAGTATAAATTGCTGCTCTAGAGAGCAATGCTTTGCGGTGGCTGGACCCTATGTCACCTTGGAGGCGAGGCCCAGGCTGACACGTGCTGTGCCCATGGCTCCCCCGGGCTGGGCACGCATGGAGCCCTAGACCTCCACGAATACCTGTCCAGCGGGTCACACTGCTCAGCCTTTGGCTCTCCTCGCACGGCGCCTGCGAGTGAGGTCTGCTGGGGCTGGGGGGCAGTGGGACTCTCCCTCGTGGCTGGCAGTGCTGGTGTGGGGCCTGCGGGTCGGGGATGCCCTCATTACAGAGGCTGGCAGCCCTGTCCCCAACCTGCATCCGCACTCCGCCAGGGCTTCCACGCCCTCCTTGTGCTGGGGAAGGCTTGCAGGATCAGCATCAGTCCCGAAACGTCTCAGCAAACGTTTCTTGGCTTTTCTTTTTTTAACTCAGGGTGAGTTCTGGCCATACTTGAGAATGAACAGCCAAAGCAAAGGCCATAGGGGCAGAAAGGGGGACAGCGGTGATGGGGGAGGAATCGGGGCAGGGCTGGGGCACATCTCAATGGGGGCATGGGCCAGGCTACCGGCTGCCACACCGTTAAGGTCACCCTGGCCTCAGAGTTGAAGGAAGGGGTGGAGAAGAAGGGATGAATCAGAAAGGGAGAAATAAACATTCAGACTGAATCGAGGAGCAGGAGGTGAAGTGACAGGGGCCAGTGTGAGAGAAGGAAGGTGGCTTTGGCCAAAATGACAGGGCAGAGGTGCTCACTACGCCCCCCAGGAAAAGCTCTCCTGCCATGGCCTGTTGAGTGGGGGCAGCCTCACTCCTCCGTGGGGGCCCACACCCCAGCCCAGGCTCCCACAGCCCTCGGGACCTACCACCCCACTCAGTCCCAGGTGGCGCTCGGGAAGGCCTGAGGCAAAGGTGGCCTGGGAGCCCTCGTGAAGCTGCCAAGGCGCTGACAGGGGCCGCGCCAGGGCCTCCGCGCCCAGGCTTGAGGAGAGACAGCTGGAAGGGGCACTGTGCCAGCTCCAGCACGGGCTCCAGCTGGGGCTCCATCTTAAGGGCACTGCTGGCTGGGACCAGGGTCCAGAGGTCAGGGGCAGAGGTGTCTGACTTAAGGCAAATCCCCTGACCCCAGAGCCTTCTGAACTCCTTGGGCTCTTCTCCAGATACCTGGCCTCCCCATCTAAGCGTTACTGAGAGTCATCAGACTTGGATGGCGGAGGGGTCAGAGCCTAGCAAACGCTCCTGCTGGGTGGCACATCTCACGGACTTGGGAATTCTTTGCTCTTTCCACCTCCTCCTCGTCCCTTCTCTACAACTCACCCAGAAACCCCTTTATTGGTTCACTTCTGACTGCTTTGTGCTCTGCAAAGACTAGACCTACAGTGTCCTCTCTGCATGACCCCCATACATCTTCTCTCCCAGGGTTATGTCAGCGCAACCACTGACGAGCACTAAGGATGAAATCAGCTGACATTTACATGGCTGACACCAGTTTCACCCCAGAAAGAGCTGTGGGACTGAATTTTCTTTACTAGAACATAAATTAAGTGGGCTGCACACAGTGGCGTGCTGGAGCTGGTGTGTACTGACTGTGCGCATCTCCTCCCAACTCCAGGTTCAGTGACATTGCATTGATGCTCAAAATCAGCCACGATGGCAGTATTTACACCGTGGAAAGAGGCAAGTGCTACCAGTCAGGGCTTTTTTCCCCTGAAGGGCTAGTTGTTAATTTAAAGCACACCACTTGAACTTGTTAATCCTCCAAGTTCCCCTTAGTTAAAAACAATTCCATGGGACGATGATTTATATGCTCACGTATACATGGCTTGTGTTCCCAGATGCATGGTAGGGCAATTTCCAAGATCATGACAATAAAACTTAATTACTATTAATCCAGAGAAGGTCTGTTGAAATGAGCAAAGCTTTACTGTATAAAATTGTTCTGAGTCACTAACATTAACATTAGCAGGTGAGGTCCATGGGAGAGCTGCGGCCTCCTGCCCGCCTGTGGGCCTCCATGAAGGCCGTTTCCTGACCGGAAAGCCTTCCCCTCTCTACCCGTTCGAGAATCTGCCTTTCCTTCAAGACTCAGCTCAGACATCTCCTACTCTGTGAAGCCTCCTTGGTCCTTCACAGGAGTGGCTGGCTGTGCCCTTCACTAGGCAGACCCCCTCCTGGGCACAGAGCCGCGTCCCCGGGCCAGCTTTACGACTCTGTGCTGAGTCCACGTCTCTCTTCTCCACAAACCTGGGAGAGCCTACAGGGCAGGGCCGTCCCTCTGACCTTGACAACTGATCACCGTCCACACGAGATCAGGCCTGGGGTGGGGGCGGTTTCCCTCACCTCTGCTCCTGTGCTGGGAGGGAGGAAGAGCAGGGGAACCCTTCAAGCCTTTCTCTCCACCGGCCACACCTCTACACGGAGGAGTGACTAACCTCACTGACCTTTCTCCCGCCTCCCTGCCTCTCATGGACAGAAAGGGATCAAGGCAGGGACCCACTCTCAACATCTGGAGCAGCTGCTGGGCCAGGAGGGGGAGGGGCAAGGTGCTTCAGGACTCTCCTGCTTCACCATCTGGGACCCTCAGCCTGCCACCTTAAGAAAAATGTACTCTAAAATGCTGTTTTAAAAACAACATCTAACAGGAGTGCAATTCTAATTACAACAGCATCAAAAAGAATAAAATACATAGGAACAAAGGTTAACAACAGAAATGTAGAACTTATACTCTGAAAACTACCAAATATTGTTAAAAGAAACTTAAAAAGATCTAAATAAATGGAAAAACATCCCATGTTCATGGAATGGAGGACTTAACATTGTTAAGATGGCCACATTCCCCAAACTGAGCTACAGATTCAGACAATCCCCATGAGATCCCAGCTGACTTCTTCGTGGATTTTGACAAGTTGATTCTAAAATTCATACGGAATTGCAAGGATCCACAATAGCCAAAACAATCTTGAAAAAGAACAAAGAGGGGGATTCGCACTTCCCTATTTCAGAGCTTACCACAAAGCAACAGGAATTAAGTCAGTGTGGTACAAGGATGAACAGAAAGATCAATGGAATAGAACTGAGAGTCCAGATATAAAACTTTGTGTGTGGGTTATCTGATTGTCAACACGGATGCCAAGACCATTCAAAGGCAAAAGAACAGTCTTTTCAACAAATGGTGCTGGGACAACTGAACAGCCCCATGCAAAAGAATAAAGTTGTATCCTTATCTCACACTATGGGCAAAAATGAACTCAAAATGGCTCAAAGATCTAAATGAAAAACTAAATATGAAACTCTTAGGAAAAAACCGAGGGATAAATCTCCATGGCCTCAGGTATGTAAAAGATTCTTAGATAAGACACCAAAAGCATGAGCAACAAAAGAAAAAATAGATAATTTAGACTTCATTGAAATTAAAAACTTTTGTGCTTCAAAGGATACCATCAAGAACATGCAAAGACAACCCAGAGAATGAGAGAAAATATTTGCAAATCATATATCTGATAAGGGCCTATATCCACAATATATAAAGAACTCTTAGA
Organism: Equus quagga; assembly: GCF_021613505.1. Lineage (NCBI taxonomy): Eukaryota > Metazoa > Chordata > Mammalia > Perissodactyla > Equidae > Equus > Equus quagga. Next base: position 176,540,474 of record NC_060268.1, on the reverse strand, counting down.
ACTCAATGATAAAAAAGACAAACCAATTTAAAAATGGGCAACAGATCTGAACAGACATTTCTCCAGGGAAGATACACAAACGGCCAATAAGTCCATGAAAAGATGCCCGACCTCATTAGTCATCAGGGAACTGCAAAACCACAATGATACCACCTTCCCACCCACTAAGATGGCTAGAATCAAAAAGTCAGATGATAACAAGTGCAGACAAGGGCATAGGGAGATCAGAACCCTCACACACTGCTGGTGGGAATGTAAAAGGGTGCAGCTGCTTTGGAAAACAGTCTGGCAGTTCCTCCAATGATTAAATGTAGCTACCATACGAGCCAGCAATTCCACCCCTAGGTCTATACCCAACTGAAAGAAGCCGGTCACAAAAGACCACATATCGTATGGTTGCATTCATACGAAATGTCTAGAATAGGGAAATCTATAGAGACAGAAAGTGGATTCATGGTTGCTTAGGGTGGGGAGATGGGGGGTTGCTAGATGAGAAGGGTGGTACACGGTTTCTTTTTGAGGTGATGCAAATCTTCTAAAATTGACTAATGGTGATGGTGTGTGAAGATACTAAAAATCACTGAATTGCACACCTTAAATGGGTGAATTGTTCAGTTGTGGATTACATCTTAACAAAGCTGTTTTAAAAATACACATTTAACTGGACTGATAACAAATATGGAAAGTTGATATATGACAGAGGTGGCATCAAAAATAATTGGGAAAGGGTGGGCTATTAAAAAACAGTGTTGGAACAGCTGGTCATCCACACAGAAAATAAAATTAATTATTTTCTATAATTAGTCCCTGCCTCACACCATGCACACGAGTCAACTTCAAGTAGATTTAGCAAAGCAAAACTTTAAAACTCTGGAGAAGAATGTAGAATATCTTTCTGACTATGGGAAAGGGAAGATATCTTAGACAAGGTGCAAAATGCATGAACCATAACAAATGATTAATAATCTTATTGTATTTCAATTTAAAACTTCTGTTCAATAAGATGCCATAAGGAAAATGAAAAAACAAATCACAGACTGGGAGCAAATTTTTGCAACACAGATAACTGCCAAAGGAACAGGAGTAGAATGTATAAAGAATGGTTACAAACCCATTTAAAAAATGACAAGCATTCCACAGTAAAGGGTACGAAGGACAAGAATAGATAATTCACAAAAAGGAAACTGGAATGTCACTAAACATTTGAAAAAGTGCTCAACCACACCCAAAGTACGGGGAACACAGATTATATTAAAACGGGATACTGCACACTCTGCAGATTTGGAAAAGTTTGAGAAAAACCTCACAGTACCAAGAATTGGAAAGGATGTGGGAAAACGGGATTCTTTTCCACTGCTGGAGGGGACAGAAATGGGCACTCCGGAGTGGCCGACGATCTCTCATTAGTACACTGTGAATGCTCGTCCGCTCCGAGCCAGCTCTCCTGCCTCTGAATCAGGGTTTACTAAACTTGCCTGATAACAGGAACCAATGAAGCATTGCCGAAAGAAAGAAAAGATTCCCGGGTCCAAAACTCAGACCTGCCAGGGACAGACCTGGTATCTGTATATTTAACAAGCTCTCCAGGGTGATGCTTATTACCCAGCAAGTGTGGGGAAAATTGCCCTAAAGAAAGCCCAGCACATTTGCACAAGGAGGCCTGCCAACACTTCACCACCGCGTGATTTATAATCATGGAAACGTTGGAAACCATCTACACGTCCATCAACAGGAGACTGGAATACAAATTGTGGGGCAGCCATACGTTGAAACGCTACAGCGTAACTCTGGCCTCCTTCCTGGCCAACCCTGAAATGCTCGTTGCCAGAGGCTGGCCAGGCCTCTAAATAAATAGGTCCTAGGTGCGATTTCCCCTGATGGCGCCATGTCGCATGAACACAGCTGAGGGAGGCTGGACAGCGTTCAGTGCCGTGGTTCTTCTACCTTCCCAGCAGCTGACTGTTTCCATCAGGAGGCAGGAGTGACTCACACCCACGCGTTCCAGGTGGTGGAGGGGCTGCCCGGAGCAGGAGTGCCTTCTGCAAAGGGCACGCCAAACCCTGGTGCTGTGAGATGCTCCTCGAAAGAAAGGTTCTGTGGTCAAGCTAGTTTGGGTTGCTTCTCAGCCAGGTTGCCTACCACAGCACTGGGAAGACCTGCCTTACAGAGACCCAGGGACCCAGTGACAGCGTCTGGGACACCTCCAGGGGCACATGTGTCAGCACTGGACCGTAAGCACGTTAGTCTACAGCAGCCAGCTTTTCCCAGACTAGTCCCTGCAGAACCCCTTTTCTTTGGAATCCCCTTTACTAGAAACCCCTCTGACCTTCGATGGGGCCTCTGAGCAGCCTGATATGGGTGGGGCCAAAAATCAATGATGCACAGCTCATTGATCTTTGGATAGATGCCTTTGGATAAATGGTGCCTCTTCCCAAAGGCCAAAACCACAGTGTGTGAGCCACGACTGAGTGCCCACTGGCGGCCAGGCTGCACAGTGGTGGGGGCGCCAGGGCAGAGCGCAGAGGCCCAGCCCTCCAGGTGCCCACAGCACTGCTCAGACCCCACCAGCTTTGGACGCACGGCACAGTGTGAGTTCCTCATGGCCAGTGCTTGTGCCTGGGTTGCCTGGGGTCTGTGCCCCCTTGGCACCTGGCACAAGGCACACAGGTACCTGGACACAGGTCACGGAGGACACAGGAATGTCCTTCCCAACTGCCGTCCCTCCTCACCCCTGCCAATGGTGGGTTAGGTGCTGTCCCGCCAGCTCCTTTGGCCCCTGAAACCCCGAGTCACGCCTGTGCCCTATGGCTCATGTCAGGTGGGACTCACAGAGCCACCCTTGAAGGCCCATGCTCAGCACATAGCCAGCAGCCCCCGTGTGGAGTTACACACTGGGAACCAGGGCAGGGGTGGCAGGGAGGGGTCTCTGGAGGATTCCTGGGGGCGACACATCTGGGGGGCCTGGAAGGGCAATGGGAACTGGACCCATGGCCATGGGAGGAAAAGCACCCTGGTGTGTGTGCTGGCTCCTGTCCTGAGGGCCAGGGAGCGGGGTTCTGGGCTGGGGACCACTCTCCTAGGGCCCCCAGGCCCCTCAGCTAGCCACCGCAGCCAGGCACTGAGGAGTGCTCGGTCCAGCCTCTGGAAAGAGCAGCTGGGACAGGTGAGAAAAGGCCTAACCCAAGTGCTGGTTGTCATGATTTCCTCAGTCAGCTTCCCTGGCTGGGCCAGTGCTTGGACGCTGGTGATCATGACAGTGTGACCTCACCCCAGGGAGCTCACAGCCTGCGGGACGGGGGACACACACACATGGACGAATCATCAGGCAGCAGTTAGAGTAGCTAACCACAGTGTGAATGCAGCTGCGATAGAGGAAACGCCGTCTGCTGAGAAGGGGATCAGGAGTGAAAGTGTGTGCATGTGTGCGGGTGTGCGCATGCGTGTGTGGGTTTATGCAAGAATGCGCACATGTGTGCAGGCATGGGCATATGTGTGCAGGCATGGGCACATGTGGGGGTCTGTGTATGGAAGCATGTGCTTGTGAGTGCAAGCATGTGTGCATGTGTGTGTATACATGCATGTGTGTGCAAGCATACGAGTGTGGGAGCATGTGCACATGCACACGTGTAGGGTGGGGAGGAGCCTATCACCGCCTCACTGTGAGGGAGTGAGGCGCCCACAGCATGGCGCTGCAAGGTGGGGAAGGCAGGGCCAGGCCAGGCTCCAAAGGCCACCTGGCACCGTCTGAAGAAGGAGGAACGAGGGTCAGACAGGCACACCTGCGTGCCGCCAGCTGAGGCCTTGGGCTCCCCAGGGACCCTGGGAACTGCAGGCAGGCCCTCTGGAGAGTGTCAAGAGTGACAGTTTATGAACCTTATTAAGTTTTTTCTTTGGATCAATAAAATCTCAGGGTGGGCTCACTCCAGGGGAAGTCTTGATTTAAAGAGAAGGTTACATGGGGGACAGGCCATGTGGGTGGGCTGGGGGTGGGGGTGCCCTCCATGCTCAGGAGGCTGGGGTGGATCCAGGGGACAGCCCGTCTCTAGGGGGGCTGGAATGGGGGCGAGTCACCCTGGTCCTGGTTCTCAGGGCGCAGAAAAGAGTGGCCAGCAGCAAGTGCTCAGGAGCAGCCAGCCCACCTGGCTCACCTCCTGGCTGACCACAGATGGCGCGGGCTGGCACCTCCCTGGGCCTCTTCCCCAAGCTCCACAGTGGGGATGATAACATACGTCCTTCCCAGGAGTGATCAAATGAGTCCGTGCCAGGCCTAACGACAGTGAGCACTCAGCGGGCACTCCTGTTATTCTTCAATTTCCCTATCCTTAGAATGTAAATAATAGGACATGCTCTGTCTCCTTAGAGGCTGCTGGGTGGGCTGGACAACCTACCTGAGAGCTCAGGATGATAAACAGCCAGGTCACCTTGACCCTGGCAGATGGAGACCTGGCTGTGGCCTGTTGTTCAGCAGCCCATCCCGGGCACAGGCCAGATGGGGTGGAGGCAGAGCCTGGGGGATGGTGGGCTGGGGACGGCGGGGGTGGCAGGGCTCTTCCTCAGCAGCACAGACACTAGCCATGGGCACCCCGTCTGGGACGGGCCTTCCACCTGCAGCACCCCACTCTGCAGAGCCCTCCCTGGTCCTCCAGCTGTCCCTTACTCAGGGATGTGCGCACTCTCTGTGTGTGCATGTGCAGGGGGGTCCAGGAGACCCCTGTGCCTGCGTTTCCTGGCAGGCCTGGGGCAGGCGGTGGAGGGGTACCCGGGGCAGGATATGGAGGGGGGTCTGGCCCCACCACGTAGCCTAAGCGTGCCCTCCACATCCACTCATCCCCTCACTGCCTCATGCTTTACACTAGCGCTTTATGTTCTGCTGGGTTCTTAACGTTTTTTTTCTTTAAATATATTTCTGGGAAAGCTGTATTTTTACTCTTGTCCTGCCAGGCTTTTTTTTTTTTCTCTAATATGTGTGCACTCCATTAGGCAATAAAATCTCCACATGAAGTCATCCTCGGCAGCTAATAATCAAAACCCTGGGTGTTCAGAGAACAAAGCGATTAAGAGGACCAGGTCTGAGCGCTGCGGACCAAGCGGAAACGACCCGTGCGGTTGGGATCCACGTTTCCGTTCGGCTCATAGCTGTTTTATGAACCGCTGATGGTTGAATATCACAGCAGACACCCAAGGGGCGGCGAGCCTCTTGGTGGGCCAGCAGGCTGCCTGGGGTGCCTGTCCAGCCCCTGGCCCCGGCCGTCCAGACACATCACCACTCCCGCTCAGACGCCCACCGCGCCACCAGGATAAGCACTGACTCTTGCTGGGAGGATTTTACTTATCCACACACATGGCAGCTTCGGAGGCCAGAGTGTGCAGGAGCAAGACACGGCCCCTGCCCCCTAGAGCGGGCGACGCGGGGGACAGCAGGTCTAGGGCAGCCAAGTGCAGGAGGGGGAAGTAGACAAATGGAGGGCAGGAACGCAGGGGAAATATGGACACAAGAGCCGGCCCCTTACATCCATCCTACAGACGCCGACCCCTCGATCCTGGAAGTTCAGCCTCCAGAACTGTGAGAAACAAGTGTGTGTGGCTGAAGCGCCCGCTGCACCCCTGGCATGTGGTGGTTTGTTCTGGCGGCCCGAGCAGACCGACGTATGGCATCTGAGCAGAGGGAAGGGAGGGGGCAAATGGGCCACTCCCCTGGGAGAGTAGGGACCATTTTGTAGAATGTCCTTCAGTTTGTTTTTGTAACAGAATTACTGAGATATAATTCACATACCATATCCTTCACCTATTTAAAGTGTACAAATCAATGGGTTTTGGTATACTACATTATTAATTTTTCTAAATTGTGGTAAAATATATAGAACATAAAATTTCCTATTCTAGTCATTTTTAAGGGTACAGTTCAGTGGCATTAATTACATTCATGATGTGCAACTGTCACCACTATCTAGTTCCAAGAGTTTTTCGTCGCCCCAAACAGAAACTGTGTACCCGTTAAGCAATCACTCCCCATGTCCCCTTCCCCCAGCCCTTGGCAACCTCCAACCAAATTTCTGTCTCTGTGAATTTGCCTATTCTGGTTATTTCACACAAGTGGAATCACATAATGTTTGCCCTTTTGTGACTGGCTTATTTCACTTAGCATAATGTCTTTAAGGTTCACCCTCGCTGTAGCGCGTCAGAACTTCATTCCTTTTTAGGGCTGAATAATATTCCATGACAGGGATAGACCACATTTGGTTGATCCACTCACCAGCTGATGGACATTTGGGATGTTTCCACCTTCCAGCTGTTGTGATGAATAAGGCTAAGAACGTTCATGTACAAGGATCAAGTCCCTGCTTTCAATCCCTTCCTCTGTGTGGTTATGTCTGAGGCTTTCCCCTGACTGATGGGGAATGGCACACAGGGCTGAGGCGCCCTCTCGGTGCATCGTCGGGAGTGCGTGATGTCTTATGGCAGTGACACTAACCTTGACCACTTGGTTAAGGTCGAGTCCACCAGGATCCTCCACTGTAAACTTCCCATTTTTCCCTTTGCAATTGCTAAATATTTGGAGGAGGGGGGATCCTTGAAGGCTATGCAAATATTCTGTTTCTGCTTAAACTTCCAAAGGACTCTGTTTTGCACCTGCCACGTTGGAGATGTTTAATGATGGGTAACGGCAGAGGTCACGAGGCTACTGATGCCAACATCCAGAACGTGGGAGGGCCAGCTGCAGGCAGAGGTCAGGAGGCCTCCTCTGGCTGGGTTTAAGGCCGCAGGCCTGGCTACGTCACCTGAGGGAGAATGGAGAAGGAGAGCAGTGGGCCTAGGCAAACTGCCCTGGAGCCTGCAACATCTGACAACCGGGAAGGAGAGGGGCCAGCAGGGAGCCTGAGAAGCAGCCCCGTGAGTGGACTGCGAGGCCGAGAGGGGCACATGGCCTCAGCAGGTGAAACACTGGAACCCATCCTTAGCTCTTCAGGATGGCAGGCCCACGCGTTCCCACCTCTGCATGTCTGCCCACACCCTTCCCTCTGCCTCCCTTCCATCCCTTCCCGGCCCCTGGCCCTGCATACCCTCCCTCTCACCCTACAGGGCCTAACTCAGATGCTGTGCCTTCCAGGGCCATTCCAGGTGCCCAGTGGGATGTGACCACTCCCGTCCCTTGGCCCAGACTCCTCTGGACTTTGGTTGGGCCCTTGGGACAGCATGGGTGCTGGGTATCAGTCCCTGTGAACTTGGACCCTGGGGAGCAGCTCCCACATCTGATTTTCCACTGTCCTGACTCACCCACCACCTCTGCATACGGGATACCTTGTGAAGTTTAAAGCCAGTGACACTCCCCCAGTGGTCCTCTGAGTCAGGCTGTCTGTGTGTGAAGTTCTGGGGATCTGAGGTGACCGTAACGAGGTTCCTCCCTCGAGGGCCCTGCTCTAGGGGAACGAATGAATCCTGTGTGCACCTGCCCACAGGGAGATGATCCTGCTGCTGGTGATGTCCCCGACTCCCACTTTCAGGCAAACCTGTAGCCTTCAGTGCTGTGCGGCTTGTTTGTGTAGCTGTGTGTTGAGAGCCATATGTCAAAAACGACTTACTGCTCTGTGTAACAACAAATATTTTGGCAGGCAGGTCTCCTCTGCTTGTCTGGCAGGTTTCACACATGTGCACACAGACAACACACGTCGTCCGATGGCAGATGTAACTCACACAGGCATCAGGAGCCAGCACCGCCGTTTTGAATCACCTGTGCTGTGCCAGGTGCGACCACAGACACAGCTCCCATGGCACTGGGCACCGGGAGGCGAGGCCTGAGCCTGGCGGGTTCATGGGCATGGCAGGATGGCCAAAGGGTTCGTGGGGCTGTGCTGTGGCGCCTGGGGCCTGTGTGCCTGGAGGCTGCGAGGGCGGCTGTTCATTCCCAGGTCTCAAACGTGAACTTGGACCTGTCCAAGTCTCAGGCACACGAAGCCATAGTCTGGGAGTGCAGAATCCTCCGTGTTTCAGGCGTGAAGAGGGGAAGCTGCCCAGCTCCATCCTGTCCCTGAGACCAGCTGCTGCATAAGTGGAGGCAGGGACCTCGCCTCTTTGGGCCTTGGTTTCCTTATCTGCAAAATGGCTGGCTTGGCACAGGGGACCCCAAGTCCAGCATTCCATCTGGGTCCACGATCTTACCTGGTGACAATGCTCAGCAGCCGGTGAGGCTGGGGCCACGGGCCCTCATCCATTGGGTGGGGTGATCAGTGGCGCCATATTTCTTGGGAGCGATAAGGCAACGGGTATGAGGGGTAAAATACATCCCCTCTGACCCCGCAACTCCACCTCGGGGAGTTTACGTTAAAGAAACAGTCAAACCAGTTACAAAAATATATGTTTGTGGTGAAATCCAAATAAAGTCAGGAGTTTAACAATATATGTCCAACGTTGGGTCTCCACTTGTGACAAGGGGACCATGGAAACGTAAGATATTGACAAGAGAGGAAAGTGGGTGGAGCACGGCCGGGAACTCTTGGTGCTACCTTAGTGACTTTTCTGTAACTATGAAATTATTCCAAAAGAAGGTTTATTCTTAAAAATACACACACATATGTCTGTATAGGAATTTTCACTGCCACACTGTTTAAAATAGTGAAAATGTAGAAACGGCAAGGTCTACCAGTCTGGGAGCTGTTAGATATGTCAAGGTACCATGGGGTCACACATACCACGCAGGTACACAGAAGGAGGTGGGAGCTCCACAGACACTGACCCAGGCACCCGGGGGACATGAAGCAAGAAAAACACTATTGAACTTTATACTCAGGGTATGTCCCATTAAGGTAAAAAGTGTGTGTTTCTACAGGTGAAAGAGTCTAGGAGGACCGATGTCGAACTGCAACAGTGGGGACATCTCTGGGAGGGCAGCCATGAGGGGATGTCCACGTTCTAGTGCATGCATTTCTGTGTTACTTAACAGGGCGTTTCTTTACAACGCGCCTACGGTACTTTGTGCAAGCGAGCACCCCCCCATGGGGATTACAGCAGAAGGCTCCTGACCGGTCTCCCTGGTCCGCCCTCACCCCCCTGTAATCTTCTCTCAGCACAGCGGCCAGAGGGACCTCTTTGAGACCTGAAGTCAGATCACGTCTGTCCTCTGTGCAAAACCCCGCAATGGGCTGTCCTGGCAGCACAGAAGAGAAAGCACTGACCGCTCCCTCCCTCTGCTCCAGCCACCGCCTCGGTGCTGCTCCTCCAGCACTCGGGGTCTCCTGAAGCTGTCTTGCCACCTGGAATGGCTCCCCCCACAGAAATCTGCACCAGCCCCCACCATCTCCTCCAAGTCTTGGCTCAAACCTCACCGCTTCCATGAAGCCCCCCTGAACCCACGTGCTGACCCCGCACCTGTACCCACAGTGCCCGGCACCCTGTTCACTGTCTAGAGCCCCTCTCGTCCTCTCACATACAATACAGTCTGCTTATTTGCCATCTCCACTGTCCGTCTTCCTCGGTCAGCATGTGAGGTCCAGCGGCAGGGACCTCCATCTCTACAGAGCAGCTATCCCCTGAGTTCTGGTTAAAGGAGGGAATGACTCAACAGAAAAACCATAAAACACTTCCCCTTATGAGTTCTCTGCGCTCCCTGATGGGCTGGACGTTACTTAACCTTTCCACGAAGGGCCTCTGAAAAAGGGGATGACTCCACCTTGCGCTGGTCTGCCTCCCGGACAGGTGGGTGCAGGGCTCCAGGGACGGCAGCCTGCACATTTGGGCTGTTGGGCCAAGGCTCTGGAGGTTCTCTTTTCATGTTATTTGGTAAGTTGCTGAATGGAAGTGACTACATTCTGTCTTTTCCTTACATATTTCTTATCCAGTTTTTAAAATTGGCTGCTGCTTCCTCAAAAAGTTAAACAGAGTTACCACATGACCCAGAACTAGGTACATATCCAAGACAACTGGAAATATCTGTCCACTGTCCGTTGTACACGGATGTTCACAGCAGCTTTATTCACAATATCCGAAAAAGTGGAAACAACCCGAGCGACCATCAATGGATGAATGGACAAATAAAATGTCATATAGATGTGGTGGAATATTACTCAGCCACAAAAAGGAATAAAGTACTGACACACCCTACAACACGGACGAACCTTGAAGACATAATGCTACATGAAAGAAGCCAGTCAACAAGAGACCACAGATTGTATGATTCTATTTATAGGAAACGTCCACGGCAGGCAAATCCAGAGACTGAAAGTAGACTGGAGGTAGCCAGGGGCTGGAAGTATGGGGAAATGGGAAGTGACTGCTAATGGGTACCGGGTTTCTTTGTAGGGTGATGGAAATGTTCTGGAATTAGATGGTGGTCGTAGTTGTACAATTACAAATATTCTGAAAACCTAAAATCCACTGAATTGCACACTTTAAATGGAATTTTATAGTATGTGAATTATATATCAATAAAAAAATTTAAACCTGGCTGCTCATAGGATAAAATCTCTGATTTGGGACCAATCTCAACTCAACTGTCCCCTTCAACTCCCCAGGCCCCGGACCAGCTCCATGCCTAACTCAGAGCAGGTCCTTAAGGAATGCTGGCTGCATGGAACTAACTCAGATGGAACCCAATTGAAGATCTGTGTGCTGGGGCCATGGGCATGGGCGAGCCAGCGTCATCCATGTGGTGGGGGAGACAGTGAGTCCACAGGCAGCAGTGACCAGTCAGGAGACGGGCAGGGAGGGGCCACTGTAGGGTGCTGTGGGGACAGAAGGGGAGCTCTTCCTCCAGTCTCGGGGAGCAGACTGTGGGGGCAGAGGGCACCTCCTGGAGAAGTGGCGGCTAACCTGAGATTTGAGGGGCTGGTGCCGGTAGCTCAGGGCGGCGCTGTGTCTGGAGTTCAGACGATCTCAAGAGTAATCCTGGAGCCACTGAAGACACTAAGGTGGGGAGGGACTTGGCCAGATCTGCCTGTTAGAAACATGTCTTAAGGGGCCAGCCCAGTGGCACAGCGGTTAAGTTTGCACATTCCGCTTCGGTGGCCCAGGATTCACTGCTCAGATACCGGGTGTGGACTTACGCCTGCTTGTCAGGCCATGCTGTGGCAGGCGTCCCACATAAAATAGAGGAAGATGGGCACGGATGTTAGCTCAGGGCCCATCTTCCTCAAAAAAAAAAAAAAAAAAGAAAGAAATACATCTTAAACCTAAGTTAATAGCCAAAGTTTTCCCCAAGTAAAAGGCCTTCCTCACCAGCTGTGAGGAACAGATGAAAGTGGAAAAGCTGATCTATGGGCTGCAAGCCAGACCAGCGGTTACCTTGGGGGCATACTGACTGGGAGGGGGTGCGAGGGAACCTTCTAGGGGCTTGAATGTTCCGTATGTTGATCTGGGTAGTGGTTCACAGGTGTACACACATGTAAAAACTCACCAAGCTGCAAACTTCAGAATAATGCACTCTACTGTATGTTAGAACCATCTTTAAAAAGAACAGATAACACTTACTGATGACAGTCATTCGTCCAACCATAGCTTGCTCCCCTGTTTCTCCCTTCTCAGCAGTCATGGTGTCTGTGCTTGCGGGGTGGGAGACACCTATCTCCCTGCTGGGCTACAGCTCCGAGAGGGCTGGGTCCAGGTCTGTCTTGGTTACCGTGATACCCACAGCGGGGTGCCGAGCACATCAGGTCACCAGCAAATGCTTGTTAGTGACTGAGTCTGTATCCAGGCGGCCTGGCCCTCCATGCCCCCGCCTGCTTTGGAAACCCCGGCTCCGTCTTCAGACAGGGCACACGCGAGCCCAGCGCCGGCCAGCCCAGGAAGGACAGCCACTCCGGGTCGGGGCCCTGCCCACAGGACGGGGTGCTGGCCGGAGTCGGAATGAGCCCAACCCAGGCCGTGAGTGTGGAGGGGATGGGGCCAGGGGGCGCTCAGAACCCCAGGGCATAGGCCTGGAGCCCCAGGACCAGCTGGCCCTGCGCTGCCCCCTGGGGGTCTGTTGCCCACGCACTGCAGAGTGGAAGGGGGCTGAAGCGTGGTGGTTACAGCACAGCTCACTACAGACAAACCTGGGCATGCATCCTGTATCCCCAGGCATGTGCTGTCATGTCATCTGCTGTGCCTGTTTCCTCTTCTCTGAAATAGGGAAAGGTCACCGCAGCAGGACTGCTGTGTAAAGACTAAATGAGCGGGTGTCCCCCTCCCGGGCCTGCATGGAGAGCATCAGACGCTTGGCTCCCCCTCTGAGCACACACCCAGCAGAAACGCACCTCTTGTGCACCCACAACAGGTAGGAATGTTCCCGTGCACCGTTCCTAAGGGACCCACACACCCACGCAGGATCACGGAGAAATGGCGGAAACCGCACAGCAGTGAGAGAAGATGGGGTGTGTGACAGGCAGCACTCGGGACTCACAAACTCGGGTGTAGCAACAGCAGCCAGACACAACGGAGAACGCACTGCGGGGTTTACCCATATGCAGTGAAGAGACAGATGGAAGAGACCACGGAGCCCAGTCAGGAAAGTGCTCACCCTGGGGCCAGGGGTGTGACGTGAAGGGACATGTGGTGAGGTTCAAGGGCTGGAATGTCTAGGGGGCTGGAAACGTTTCTTGATCTGGGGCTGATTGCAGGGATGTATTTCACTTTGTGAAAATATACCAAGTTGTGCACTTCTCTATATTATGTGATTTTTTTTTTTTTGAGGAAGATTAGCCCTGAGCTAACATCTGCTGCCAATCTTCCTCTTTTTACTGGGGAAGACTGGCCCTGAGCTAACATCTGTGCTCATCTTCCTCTACTTCATATGTGGGATGCCTACCACAGCATGGCTTGCCAAGCGGTGCCATGTCCACACCCGAGATCTGAACTGGCGAACTCGGGGCTGCCAAAGCGGAACGTGCAAACTTAACCACTGCACCAACGGGCAGGCCCCACTATTATGTGATTTTTAATAAAGCTAAAGAAATTTTTTAAAGAACCATGGAATATTATACAGCTACAGAGCAGAGCACAGGGAGCTGCAGTATGCATGTGCATGAGCCTGTGTGCACACGTGCATGAGTGTGTATCTGCGTGTGTACACAAGTGTGTACATGTGTGCATGAGGACATGCATGTGTGTATGTACATGTGGGCTGATGTGTTTGCTTGTCCATGGTGTGTACACGTGTGTGCATGTGTATGTATGCATGCCTGTGTGTGAGCACTGGGCTCCAACCGAGGAGCATAACGCTCCGTCTACCGTAGGAGATCACAAGCCACAGCTGGTAACACAAGAGGCCACCTGAGGCTGACCGGGACGTTAACCAACAGTGCTGCCCCTTGTCACGCCAGAGTGCAGCTTTGTGGTCATCCAGGGATATTAAAGACTCACAGGACACCATAAAGGAGACCACAAAGGACATTTTCATTAATAATAATCAAACTAGTTCCTACTCACTGAGCATTGCTATGTGCCAGGCCAAGAACTGACTTGCATTTCCTATTCTGTTATTTAGGCCCATTTACAAGCGGAGGAGCCCAGGCTGAGGGGCAGCCAAGGTGCACTGAGAGCAGGAAGTGGCTGAGCTGGGGTTTGAACCCGCCCGTGCCTCTCGTTAGCCCACGAGCACACACTCACTCCCGGTTAGTGTCCTCCTTCTTATTTAAGAATGTTTATCACGCCCTGCTCTGCCCAGGCCTGTGGACACAGAGCTGACCAAGGCAGGACCCAGCCCCCAGGGAGCCTGCAGTCCACTTGTGGGGACAGACCCAAACAATTAGCCCCAGCAGAGGTCAGGACAAAGCGGTGGGGCGTCCAGAGGACAGGGGAGCTAGGTCGATGCTGTGTGGGACTGAGACTCAGTGGGAGCGCCAGCTCTGAGCTCCTGGGATCCCAGGGAACTCACCCTTCACCTCAACCTCCCCTGCCACCTCATTGTGGGACCCCCTCCCCAGCCGTCCTCCCCCCTAGACTGGCAGGGAGCTCTGTGGACCGGAGCTGGGCCTGGCCCTGTCGGGGTCCTGGTACCTGGTGAACACCATCTGGAGAAGAGCTGAAAGGACGAGGCTAGCAGCCTCCAGTTTCCTGAGTGGCTTGTTTCTCCCATGGAGCTACACTGACAAGGTGTGTACCGTGTGCCAACACTCCTAGAAATGGGGGGCCTGACCGAGGGGGCAGGGTGTTGCTCCTGGGCAAAGTGCAGTGCCCAAGATCTCCAACGGAAAGGGTTTGGGTGGCCGAGATGACCATACAGCCCTCAGGCTTTGCTGCTGACCCACGGCCTCCGTGTCTAGGTCACCCTAGACAGCCTCACAGTGGCCTAGCCAAGCTTCTGCTGGGATTCCATCAGCTCTGCAGAAAAGACCGCAAATGCAGAGGTGTGCTGGTGAACTGGCTCCCTGAGGGCACAGGGGAAACTAGTTTGCAGCGTTTGCCAATTGCCATGGTGTAAATACATACCTCTACCACAGCGGATTTCAAGCTGCCAATGTGACATGGCTGAACAGAGCTGGGAAGACGTGCACAACTGACTCCTCCAAGCTGGTCCCTCTGGCTCCACACCCCAAAGGCCTAAATCACAGTTGCATATATCACCTGAGCCACACAGCTTGGTGTCGATGCTGGGAAAACCACAGGCAAGTGGGCAGGAGCCTCACAGGGGTGGCCGGCTGCGGTCCCCAGCTTAGCACCCTCCGAGGACAAATGAGCGGTATGCCCCTAGGGGTGCTAAGACAACACCTTCTGAGAGTGGGTCTCCCCAGGGACCCAACGATGCTAACCAGACTCCTGGTACCGGGGGAGAGGGGTGCCCGAGCATGTGGAGGGGACATAGTGACACGTCCAGTCTTCAGAATCTGGGCCCCTAAGGGTAACTGGAGAAGGTGCTGCCCGCCGGCCAGGCCGGAGAACCCCTGGGCTAAGCCCCACCTGTCCCTCGGCCTCGCCTGCTGAGACGCCTGCGTGTGGCATGGCAACTGCCACAACAAACACTGAAGGGGCCAAGCCCAGCTCCACAGGCCACCCAGGGGCCACACAACCACACCACGCCCACCTCCCCACAGGCCTCTGAGGACAGCAGGGCACGGTCCACATTGGCGCCTTGGTTTCGTTAGGTTTCTGAAGGTGTAAAGTCTAATTTTCTCCTCAACTCGCACAAGCACAGAGGGGCAGAAGGCCCTCCAGTCTGGCGTGGACCCGCTGTAACCCAGTCCCCGGGCTGGAGCAGGTTGCTGGCAGCAGTACTCCAGGCTCGGTCTGCCAATCTCTCCAGCTGCCTCCCAGTGACCTTGAGCAAGGCCAAACTCCCCCAGGTCTCGGGCTGCACGCAGGACAACAGAGCTGCGCTTCTTCCCCTCCTGACAGAGCTGAATGTGCCAAGAACTGATACTGTAAGCCTAAATATAAATGCATTCAGCAGAGAAAGGCCAGTAAGTGAATTCCCGGGGACCGTGACCTGCACAGCGAGCCCGCGGGTGCCTGTGTTCTTTATCAACTTCCAGTAACGGATGGCAAAGAAGACTGTCCTTACTTCTGCAAGTAGTGAAAGAGCAAACAGATAAATAAAACCTCTATCTCAACCAAAAAGACTTCCCCAGGGAGGAAAAACGCCCTCTCACACTCACCTCTCAGCTGGCTGCAGGTTCCTGCGGGAGGGGAGGTTTGCCCAGGGAAGGCCCTTGAGAATCTTGTGGGGCCTTGTTGTTGCCCGGCGGTACGTTTACAAACATGCAAGCAGAGTGGGCGGTGAGGATGCACGGAGGCTCCCATTCATGTTTTCAACATCTAAGCAATTCTCCGACCTCAGCTGGGCATCCTACAATCCGACTCAGTTCAGACACTATCTACCTGGAGATAGCGGCAGGTCCCATGGGTCAAGGGCTCAGTCCCATAACACTGTCTCCCCGCTCCCAACTTCAGATGTCAATCACAAGCCCGAGTTGTCACCTGTGCTTCTGACTGACCAGCTCTAAAGTCGGAGGTTCCCACAACCCCCTCCTCTGGTTCAATTAATTTGCTAGAACAGCTCAGAGAACTCAGATAAATATTTACTTATAATTACCAATTTATGATAAAGGATATTATAACAGCCAGACGAAGAGGTACACAGGGCAAGGTCTGGGGAAGGGGCGAGTTCCCATGCCCTCTGCAGCCATGCCAGGCCCCCAGCACCTCCACGTGTTCACCAAGTCGGAAGCTCCAGGAAGCCGTCCTTCTGGGTTTTTATGGAGGCCTCATTACGTAGGCACGAGTGATTAAATCATTGGCCAGTGGTGACTGAATTCAATTAGTGCTTTCCAAAAGTCACCTCATTAACATAAACTCAGGTGTGGTTGAAAGAGGCCTGTTGTGAACATGAGACACCTTTATCGCTCTTATCACTTAGGAAATTCCAAAGGCTTTAGGAACTCTGTACCAGAAACAGAGATGAAGACCACATATATATTTCTTACTATAAATCACAGAGTCACAGAGCCTAACATGGGACATGTGCAGGTGAGGACATCACCGCTGAATGAAGACACACGCTCCTGTGACAGTCCCCGCCGCGCTCCTGCCTGGAAACTGCCTTCCGGTTTACTGCCTGGTGGGAGAACAGGCTAGAACAGGTGCGGCTGGCCCAGGTGAGCACATCACCAGCCTGGGATGTGGGTGTGTCAGGGAAGTACAGGGCGAAGCCCCAGCAGCAAGTGGTCAGAGCGAATCCCCCAGCCCCCAGCAAGTCCCCAGAACCCAGAGCTGCTGTGAAATGACTGTCTAGAAACTGGGTGCACCGTATGAGCTCCCCAAGAATGGTTAGCAGAAGAGTTTTACTTTGCTTTTGTGGTTTCCCTTTTAATGTATAACTTCATCCATCATAAAAAAATAATGTAACCATGCCACATGCTTGGAACTTAGAGATAAGAAGAAAACACTACCCATAATTCCACAGCACAGTGCACTACCCCAAGCCCAGACTCAGCATCCTGCAATGCAACAGCCTCGTTCCTCATCTGTCTCCCACTGGGGACCCAGGAAAGACGGCAGGAGATGGATGTCCAAAGAGATAAATGACAGGTCGACGCCAATCCTCTAACTCAACCACATGAGCATCTGGGGATGCTGCCTTCCAGTCTCTTCCCCTGACAAGCAAGCTTATTCCAGAGTTATCATCGCTCTTCAACAAGCAAGTTTGTCACCAGCTCCTGTCACTTCAGATTACATCATAGGCAATTTTCCGGGTGGCTACTTACAAATGTTTTTCTTTTCCTTGTTCCATTGTTTTTTCAGTAAACTTTTAATTTCGAGATGCAGTTGTAAGAAATCTACTAAGTATAGATTTACCCAGTTTCCTCCAATGGTAACATCTTGCAAAACTACAGAACAACATCAAAACCAATATATTGACAAAATATAGAAGATTTCCATTACCACCAGGATCTCTCATTCTGCTCTTTATAGCCACACCTACCTCCCTCTGGCCCCGACACCCTTCCTAACCCCTGTCAACCACTAATCTGTTTTCCATCACTACAATTTTATCATTTTAAGAATTACATTATATACATGGAGTTGGATAGTATGTAATCTTTTGAGAAAGCTTTTTTCACTGGAGATTCACCTTGTCTATCAACAGTTTGTTCCTCTTCCTTGCTGAGTCGTTTTCCACTGTGTGCATGTACAGTTAAACTATTCACCCACTGCAGAACATCTGGGCTGCTTCTAGTTTAAGGCTTGGAGAAAAGCTGCTATGAATATTCACGAACAGGTTTTTGTGTGAATTACAAGTTTTCATTCCTCTGAGATGAATACCCAGAAGTGCCCTTGCTGGGTCATATGACAGTTGCACGCTTAGATTTTTAAGAAACAGCCAAATTATCTTCCCAAGTGGTGGTACCATTTTACACTTTCACCAGCAACGTCTGAGTGCTCCCGACTCTCAGCATCCTCATCAGCATTTGCTGTTGCTGCTGTTTTTCATTTTAGCCATTCTGACAGGTATGTAGTAATATCTCATTGTGGCCTTCATTTGCATTTCTTTAATTACTAATGATGCTGAACATTTTTTAATGTGCTTATTGGCTATTTGTATATCATCCTTGGTGAAATACCTGTTCATTTTTTTTTTTGCAGTCTATTTCTACTCTGTTCTAATTGGGTAATCTCTATTTTTCTATCTCACATTCACAGATTCTTTCCTCTGTCCCTCAGTTCTGCTATCAAGTCCATCCACTGAGTTTTTTATTTTGGCTACTGTATTTTTCAGTTCTGAAATTTTCATTTGGCTCTTCCTTACATCTTCTATTTCTTTGCTGAGACCTCCAACTTCTTTGTTGAGATTTTTGACTGTCATTTTTTTCAAGCTTATTGGCAATTGCTTATTGAAGCATTTTTATAATAGCTGCTTTAAAATCTTTGTCCTAACATCTGTGTCATCTCAGTACTGGTGTCTATTCATTGTCTTTTCTCATTCAAGTTGAGATTTTCTTGGTTCTTGGTAAGACAAGTGGTTTGTATTGAAACCTCGACATTCTGGGTATTATGGTATGACACTCTGAATCTTATTTAAACCTTCTCTTTTAGGTGGCTTTTTTTTGGATATAACTCTGACAGGGGAAGCAGGGTACAGCTGCCTCATTACTGCCAGGTGGGGTGGAAGTCCAGGTTCTCCACTTGGCCTCTGTTGACACTGAGGTGGGGGAGGGGCTCTTACTACTGCAGGTCAAGGGTGGAAGTTCTGCCCTGGTTGGGAGAAGCAGGAATGGCTCATGATTACTTCTCATATGGCCTCCACTGACACTGTGTGTGTTGGGGGGGGGGGGGGGTGGCCTTATTTGCCACTGGTTGGGGGCAGAAGCACAGGCTCTTCATATGGTCTCCACTGACATCCCAGTTGAGGGGCTTTCATTATCGCCCAGCTCCTGGGTCCCTACTTGGCCTTCTCTGACACCCCACAGTGGTGGGGAGCTCATTATAGCTTCATGAGGGTGGAAGTCTAGGCTCCCCACTTGGCCTTTGCTGGCCTGGCTGAGGATGGCCCACAGCTCTTCCTGTGGTATTTGACTGGCATAGAGCGGTTATCGTCTACAAATTTTCTGTCTTGGTAGGCTGCTTGTTTCCTTTGTCTAGAGAGAGCAACTTATGTGGGGATGTTGTTGTCTGTGCCCACTGGCGTTTCTGGATTGCTGGCGTCTTTAGCTCCAAGTCTGGGATCTATGAGGCAAAAAGAAAACTCAGGGGACGCACCACTAGGTTGTTCCTTGGGTCCCTAGATCCCTAGCTGGTCTGCCGCCTTCTCTCCATCTTTCAGAGTCTCCTAATGTCTGTTTTATACCTAATGCCCAGGGTTCGTCATTGTGCTTAGCAAGAGGAATAGGGAAACGTACTTCTACTCCATCTTGCCAGAAGCAGAAGTCTCTATAACAGCTTTTCACAGTTTAGATTTTTTTCTTTTGCAACCAGGGTGAGTCTTAGGTGAAGAAGCAGCATACGTCTCTGACAGAAGACCCAAGAGAGCTCCTGAGGGACTCCTCAGGAAGGAGCTGGGCTCCAGGCCCCCACAGCCGGGCCAGGCCAGGCTCCAGGACTCCTTCGGTGACTGCCCCTTCCTTGTCTTCGGGCTTGATGGAGAGCACAGCACGCGGTCTATGAGCATCAACGCCAAGCACCCATCACGAGGTTCACTCTTTGTCTTGGCTGATTCGGCCTTTATTTCACTGGGAAGAAAATGTGAGGCCACAGTGCTCCTTGTGCAAGGCCAATGAGAAGGATATTTTTAGATTTCCTCCTCCCACAGCTTCAGCTAAACCTCAGAAATCTGGTCTTTTCCTACAGCCCTTATAGACAATGCAGATGAGTCTATTTCAAAGCTGACAAATACATGCTGTAAACTTGTACATAAAACACAATCTCAATTATCTTTAAAAAATACTAAGTAAAGGAAGAGGTTGGAAGGAAATATGCCAAAATGTTAACTGATGTCTTTGGTGAATTACAAAAGGACTTTTTCTTAGCTGCTTCTTTCAGATTTTTTATAATTTCCAAATTTTCCATGTGAACATATGACATTTATAAAATTAAAAAACAAAAATTTAAACCAAAAAACAGTTCTCTCCCCTACAAAAGCAGACTAGTGACTATATGAAGCCATCACAGGCTGTTCATCTCATCTGGATCTGGGCTCATTCCTTGGGACCACAAGCTGTGGTCAAGACAGGACTCTGGTGCCATTGCATGTGATGCAAACCAGATGCACGGCTTGGAAAGTGGAAATTACACTTCTTCCCTGGGCACCTGAAGTTGCCATCTCGCTCAGCGCCAAGGCTTTCCAGTTTCGGTGGCACCTCAGGTGGCAATGCCCCTGTGGGGAGTCGCTTTGCAGCTCAGGCTGAAGATGAACCCCATGGAATCTGCTCTCCGTGGGCTATGGAGACACTGGTTGGTGCCCTCGGGCCCTGCAACAGACGGTCAGTGCCATCAAAAGATCAAAGTGCCGCACACCCAGCACTGCCAAGAAGCAATCTCGCATCACGGCCTGCCCCAGACTTGCCGGAGGAGGCCCTCCAGGATGGAGGTGAAAGCACTGCTCATTACGCTCCATGAAGCAACTCCACAGCAAGGTGGCCTCTGGCCTGGGCAGACCAGCGCCCAAATGTGTCATCTTCCACATCCGTGGCCCCACCAGCAGACCCCCTCTGTGGCCTTGTGGGTGGCCTCCATTTCAGCAGGGAACTCTTGGTCGTGGCTTCCCTGGAAGGGTGTGGGGCCTGGGGAAGCCAGCCAGTCCCCTGGCCGGGAGCCTGGGACGCACAGCCAGGGGAGCGCAGGAACGTGATCACAGCTAAGAGCCAGCTGGTCTGCATCGCAGGCAGGTGCCCTCCAGCCCCACCCAGATTCCTCCAGCAGTCGGTCAGTGTGGCCAGAGAGCTGAAGGGCCGTAAAGACCCAACACTTCCAACCTCCAGGACAGACTCAGCAAACATCCAAAGCATTCAAACACACCTTGACGGTACGGGCTTGCCGGAAGCCACACCTCTTAGATCCCCCAGCAGCGATCTCTGCCACTCCCTCTCTCTCGGATCTCTCCTTCCTTTGCTATCCTTGAGGGTGGAAACTTTGCTCTCTGCCCCTCTGCTATCTGGAAACGATCTTAACTTCCTCTCATGGAGGCGGGGCCTCGGCAGGACCCTCGTGCTTAGTAACATCTGCGGAGAAACCACTCGTGGCCAGTTGGGAGAGCAGGGCCAGGCCTGGCCATTGGCTGAGTCTTTATTTATAACTTCTTTTACTTGTAGTGTTAAGGCCCTGCAATTCCAACCAAAAAGGTCGAGAGAAAAATGAATGCCTTGACATTTTTTCCAAACATCCTCCCAACGAGTGCTTGGCAAGGGAACTTGGTTTTGCTGAGAGCATGAGAATGTCTGTGGCCGCACAGCCCCCCTTGGATCGGATCTATTTTTGTTTAGTGAGACATCTGTGCTCTGCTAGGCTCGACACTTGGGACTATAAAGGAAAAACAAAACATGTTAATGGGAACTAAAAGCTCCAGCAAAATACAAGTGACATGTTCACTGGGTGGTGGGAGCCCAGGGAGTGTGGTGACTGCCCCCTGCCTGCTGCCTGCCGCCACCCCCGCAGGGCCGACCAGGGCCTCAGCTCAGGGCTCTGCTCCCGTGTTTTCCTGCAAGCCTTTCCAGGAGGTTCTGTGTCTGAACTGAACAAACACAAACCAAGCGCATCCACCCACGGGAGAGGCTGGGACTCCTCACAACCAGGAGGGCAACAGCAGAGCGGCTCAGAGCACAGCTTCCAGAGTCAGAAAGCTGGAGGCTGAAGCCCGTCCGCCTCTCACTGGTGGGACCCGGGGCGAGTGGCTTATGCCTCCCACCCCTCCTTGACCTCATCGGGAAAGTGATGGATATAATCAGGGGCTGTGCAGGACAACCCATCACATGCATGGATACCATGTGAGCTGCATGCAGACCCACTGTGAGGGTGAGGTAGATGGTAGCTCCCTGGGGACAAGGAGGCCCAACAGCCACGGGAGGATGTCCACTCAGGGAGGACACGGAAAGCCTTCCAGCCACGCCCCAACATGGGGCTCAGATTCTGGACGTGTCACTGCCTCCCTCCCCGAGAAAGGCTGCTGAGAGCACTGCCGGGGGAGCTGCTGGGCCCATTCCCTGGGCCTGGTGGCCCAGCAGCTGCAGAGTAGTCCTTGAAGCGGCTGAAGCAGCTGTCCAGTTGCGGCACGAGAATGCAGGGCCACGTGGCTGTTTCTCTCTCCCAGCCTCATGTGCCCTCAACTGTCACCCAGAGTCATCAGGAGGCCTCTCTTCTGTGACCCTGAAGTGCCAGCCAGAGAGGACGGCAAAGATGGGGAAGAAGCTGGCGTTAAGAGGACAGGCTCCACCAGCCACCCGGGGTTGGGACACACTGATAGGAGGGACCGAGGCCACACCCCTTGGCTGCCTCTGTGCTTCCCCTCACCCAACCCTGCACCGGCCCTCAACTCCCTGGACTCCCACGGCTCACATGTCTGGTCAATGTGCTCCACCACTCAGCCCAAGACCACCATGTGGGTCCCCTGTCCCCCGGAGCCCCACAGTCCACCCCCGTGTCGCCTCCCCCGCACCGTGTGCTCTGCACCCCTCCTCACTGTGGCCAGCCTTGCATCACTGCAGGGTACAGATGACGTGCCCCACCAACGGCCACTCCAGGGCTGAGCCCACCAGCTGGCTAATGACAAAGTCACACGAGGCTTCAGCCCCTAGCACCACCCGAAGACCAGCACCCAATCCTCTTCTAGGAAATAGATTTTCCAAATGGACTATGATTTTCTCCACGACAGAAATCATTTATTTCCGTATCCTTGTCTCTCCAATTCCTAGGGACACAGGGGTTGAGGACAAAGTAAACCCATGAAGCTGTGTGTGGACTCGAATTCTGAA
Source organism: Equus quagga (assembly GCF_021613505.1). NCBI lineage: Eukaryota > Metazoa > Chordata > Mammalia > Perissodactyla > Equidae > Equus > Equus quagga. The sequence continues at coordinate 176,517,609 of NC_060268.1, read as the reverse complement.
CACAAACAGAAGGGGCTGGTCTATGTGAGCCGGACGGTGCACCCAGCGAGCTCTGGGACCGCAGCCCGTGCAAACCACCTGGCACCACCACCCACCCAACAGGCATGTGCTGAGCATGGCTGAGCACCAGGCCTTCCAGAGGCCCAGATCCACCAGGTATTTGCTTGTGCCTCCATTCATTCATTCACTCATTCATCAGCTCAAACCCAGATCTGGAGCACATTCCAGGCCTGCCCCTGGCTTGGACACTGGGGACGGAAAAACAAAGATGCCCTGGTCCATGCGTGACCAAGGCACGGATGAGGTGTCTTGGGGAGGGGAACAGACGGGAAACACCTGCATTTCCCCAGTGGTGCCAGGGAAGGCTTCCTGGAGGAGGCTGCACTCACAGAAAGAGTCGTTGCCGGGAGTGTGAGAGAGGAGGAGGGCCTTGCAGGCAGGGGAGACCTGAAATAGCACCGCTGTAGTTTGCCTGCCTGGAACTCAGTGTGTGAGGGAGGAGAGGGGAACGAGACCAGAATGCTTGCTAGGGCTGTTCTAGAAGGATCTCAAATGCCAGGGGTAGGAGTTCAGACTTTATTCTTTGAAAAAGGTGCAGCAGATCCTGGACAAGCGCCTGCAAAGGTGGTTTCAAAACTGCTCTGAGATACTCGATGTGGCCTCACCTCCTGATGGAACCAAAGGCCACTTGGGCGGAGGCCACAGTCCCATCATATTCACTGAATCAGACCCGCATGACCCTACACAGTCTCAGAGCTGCCTGGGCACCTTCCTCCCTCTGCAGCCTGATGGGGCCCGACTGACGCAAGAGGCCCAGGACCAGGGGGCTAAGAGGCCAGGCCTCGCCTGACCCCTGCTGCACACACTCAGAACACGAAGCAGGTGAGGAGGTCCTTGCTGGGCACAGACTCAAAGACCCTAACGCAGGACCATGTCCAGAACGAGCCACAGTCTTGGCTCCGCTGCTCCCCAGCTGCGCTTTCTTGGCCAAGTCATTTTCCTCCCTGGGCCTCAGTTTCCTGACCTGTAAAATGGGGCTAAGACAGCATCTGCCTTCACGCTCAATAAATGTTCATAATTATGAGACTACTGGCAGCAAACCGGAACATCCTTTCTGCCCACCACTCAGCTGCAGATCTCTCTCGCTTTCCCTCCCACTGCGGCAGACCTTTAGCACATCCAGGACCCCTGCTGGCTTCCCTGGCACGCCCGACATAATTAGCACGCTGATGCCCCAGCAGTGATGCAGCCAGCTGGTTTGAGTCACGTCATTCAAGCATTCCATCCTCAGCTTCCTTCCATTTGCCTGACATCTCAGGCCATCAGGAGCGATGCCCGACCCAGCACCAGCCATATTTGAAAAACAGCCTCTCCCACAGCTTACTGTAGAGTTTTTTTCTCTTTTGGTGAGGAAGATCCACCCTGAACTAACATCCACTGCCAATCTCCCTCTTTTTTTGCTTGAGGAAGACTGTTCCTGAGCTAACATCTGTGCCAATCCTCCTCTATTTTGTAGGGGGGATGCCACCACAGCATGGCTGACGAGTGGTGTAGGTCCACACCTGGGATCCCAACCTACAAACCCCGGGTCGCCAAAGTGGATTGCACCAAACTTAACCACTATGCCATGGGGCCGGCCCCTGTAGGTTTTGATTTGCAACAACTAAGATTTTCTTTACAAATAACTAAATTATACCCCCTTCAAGACTAAAGTGGCTTTTTCTTCTCATTTATTCAGGTATCACCAGTACCTGGGGATGAGACGGAGGCTGGAGATAACACTGGCAAAGGTTCACCGAGTGCTTACTGTGTCGGGCGCAGGACGAGCCACAGCACATCCGCCCAGACCTCATTGACACTGCTTGGCAACCCCAGGGGGGTCCTCATTCTAGGGCCCTGAAAATGAAAGTTTTGAACGGCTGAGGGGCATTCCAAGCTCATCCTGTCTGAAAGTGGCTGAGTGGGGATTTGAACCCTGGTCAGTGAACCCAGGCAGCCTCACAATTTTGAGTAACTGGGATTGAAATATAGTTTTCTCGGCTAGGGTCCTCCAACAAACCGACCGCCAGTCTCGCTTGCCAGACATTAATTTGCCAACATCTTTTACACTTGGTACCCGACTAGATTAGAGAACAAAAAAGAAGCATCTTTTCCAGAGAATAAATGAGCCTCAGACTCTGCGTTCCATCTTTGATGAAATGCAGATTTCTCATTAAAAGAAAAGCCTTGGTTTTAAAAACATAACAATGAAGAATGAGAAAGGATATAAATATGCAATTTACAGAAGGAAAAATATCAGTGACCAAGGAAGATGAAAGAAACCTTGAGTTTCATTAGTAATCAGACGGTACCAGTTTTTTCTATCAATGGAAACATTTATGAAAACGATGACACTGATCACTGGTATTATTTGTTGGCGAGTGTGAAGAAACAGAGCACCATCTACACTGCAGACGGAGTGCAGTTGATGTTGGGGGGCAGAATTCTGCAGAAGTACCAAAAACCTTAGAATTTTGCATACCCTTTGACCCAGCAATTCCACATGCAAGAATTTGTCTTAATGCAAAATCACAACTAAGTGCAAGGCCATGCTCCAAAACAGGCAGCACAGCCCTGTTCACACTAATGAAGAGTTGGAAACAAACGGAACGTCAAGCAATACGGTGGGTCCACACGATGGAGCTGGACGCGGCCGTTAAAATGATGACATGGGAGCACAGCACTGATGTGGAGCACTCTTCTGGAGCAGTCACTGGAGAGAAGCACCAAAAACAGCACGTGCTCCTGACCTCACTTTCGAATAGAACACAAAACCCACAACCTGTGTACTCTGCCCAGGAGCTCTGGAAGGGACCCCAGGCTTCATCAGAAGTCTCTTCCAGATGCTGAGCTGGTCTGAGGGTGACTTTCTTCCTTTCACTTCTTCCCTTTTTCTACATTTTCAACAGTGAACATGAGCACAGGATGGGGAGCCGCACGGCCTGAGTTTGAATTCTGACTCTGCCACCTTGTAGCTGTGGCTTTGGAGGTTGTAGGGACAAAAGGAGCCAGTGCACATAAGCACTGGGGTCAGCTGGTGAGGGGCTAGCCTGGTACCACGTCCCAGCTGCGTGACCTCAGGCAGGTGGCTGAACTCATCTGTTTGGAGGATAATGACAGCATGCACACCGTTGGCTCAGCGTGTGGCTTCAGTGAGGCACACAGGCAAACAGCTCCTCCCCTCCCAGGACAGGAGCTCAGCACTGTCCATAGTGTTAGTATCGATCAGAAAAAAATACGAATTATTATATCAAAGTTTTGAAAAAATAAAGAGGCTAACAGTCACGTTGGAGTGATTCTCCTGAAACAATGGTATTCAGACCCTGGACAACAGACCGTGCAGGACTGCAGTCCCAGAGGAGGGAGACCAATGAGGCCAGGCCCCCAGCTGCCCCAGGTAAAGGGAAAGGGGGCCCTGCACCTCTGCTCACACTCGGGCTGCGTCCAGGCGGAAGGTCAGGTGTGATCCCACCTCTCTGCAGGTGGCCCCATCCTATAGGTTCCTTCAGGGAAGAGGTGGCCTCGCTGACCCCCAGCCTACCCAGCGGGCCCTGAGCAGGGTCTCCAGGGTGCAGTTCCCATTTCCCCTAGAGAGGGGCCTCCCCCAGCATTCTGCAGGCTCCTCCCCCTGGTCCAGCCAGGGGCTGTCCACCTTGCCCTGGGCCGGGCCCCCTGCAGCCTGGCCCTGCCTCCTCCTTCCTATTCTCCACTATGGGGTGAGAGGAACATCCGCATGCCCACCCCTTTACCCAGCCCCTCTGGCCCACCCAAGAGAGAGCAGGTGGGAAGCTCCCCATGGAAGGGAGAGGGTACAGTCATGGTGAGAATGACTGGGTTCAAATTCTGGCCCAACCACCCCTTGCTGGACAAATTCAGATGAATGACTCAACCTCTCTGAGCCTCAATTTTCCCATCCATGAATGGGAATAAAATGCCAACTGCATGGAGCTGCTGTCAGGAGTCAGTGAATGAGTCTATGTGGTGCTTAGCCCAGAGTCTGGCACACAGTAGGTGCTCAATAAATGCCAGCTGTTATCATGAATTGTCATTTTCTCCTGATACGTCTGTGCGGCCCCTGACCAATCACCTGGTTCCCATGGAGAAATCCCTGTACCCACATGCCTCATTCCTCCATTAAAGAACCCCGTCCTGTATGCAAACTTCTGCCAGAGTTGCAAAGTCTCTGGCACCCAGAGACGGGAAGGTGTGCAGAAATGAAGGGAGAAGAGCCAGCGCCAGGACCCAGGTACCCCAGACTCAGAGTCGGCGTGCTGGGGACAGCCGAGACACCTGTCCCTGTAACAGCCCACCTAGCCCCCCACCTGGCCCTGCCCTCACCTGGCCCCACCCCCACCTACCCCTGTGTCCTTCAGCTCCTCCAGGGCTTTTGTCAATGACAGTGACGACAAGAACAGTGGCAGCAGCATTGGCTGAGCATTTATTGTGTACCAGGCACTATGTTAAGCATGTCATGTCCATTACTTAACTTAGTTGTCATATTCCCATAAACTGAGACTTAAAGTGGTTAAATAACTTCTCCCTGGCCAAGGTCACACCAGCTCTAAGTGGCACAGGCAGGATCTGAGTCCAGGCAGCTTGGGCTGAGAGCGGCCCTGCCACACTCCCTCCTAGGACAGGCCCCGGGGGCTCCTTCTATCTACGCCAGAATCCCTCCCACAGGATCCATGGAGCACCTGGTTCCCAGAGGACAGCGCTGCAAGGACAGCAGGAGGCCCTGTCCCTCCTGGAGCGCTGCTGCTTCTAGAGCAGGAAAAGGGCAGATTCCAAGTGGATTAGTCTGCGGTAATCCCACCGCGAACACTGCCTGCTGGGGCTGCCGCTTATCTCTGCTCAGATCGGGTCGGGGGCGGGCGGGTGGGCCTCTGTGCAGCTCACAAAGCTGATGATATTACCAGGAACCAGGCAACATCCAGGAACAGGAGCGACCCTGGCCCTGGCGCACAGCTGTTGACTCTCCCTGGGGCTGGGAAGGAGTGGAGAGAGAAGAGGGCAGAGGTCTGGAACATTCTGTATTAGAGAGGGCTCCTTCTCCTGGACACACAATTTGGAGATTATGCAAAAGCCACAGACGAACAAGGGCATCTGGATTTCCTGGCTGGCTCCCCCCAGCCCCAGCCCACGCACGGCCCCTGAGCACTGGCTGTGCCTCCTTGGTCCCTGCCTGGCCTCTCCCCCTGCCACCTGCAGCCTCCCACACCCACCAGGCCCAACTCTCCCTCTCCTGAGGAGGAGCCCCAGGGACAGAATAGGGCACAGTGAGGCCAGTGCTTGAGGGCAGTCTGTCCTGCCACACTTCTGCCCCTGGGGCAGGGAGGGAGCACAGGTGTAGCTGCAGGTGCAGAAGCGGGACAGGAGGAGCCCGGAGGCAGACCCTCTTCCTCCGGAGGCTGGGGAGGAAGCTCCATGTTCTCTCCAGTAAGAACCTGAGTTTGGTTTTGCCTCTAGTTCAACACGAGGATTTCTCGTTCTCTTTCTCCAAGATCTACTTGTCAGGCTGAGTCTATTGAGCCAGAACACAAGCTGAGCACTGGGGACAACAGAGTCACAAGGATCTGGGTCCCCTGGTGCCACCGTCATGAGCCGGGTGCCGGTCTCAGAGCCCTGGGGTGGAAACGGCGGGTGCTGACCCCACCCCAGTGAGGTAAGGCGCGAGCACTCTGTACCCAGAGGCCCGATGTGCAATCAAAGAGCTCCAGGAGGCCGCGGAGCGCTGAGCGGCCTCATTATCAGCTCGGAAGGCCAGCTTAAAGGATATTCCAGTAATTGCCAGGTTTTTTGTAAATGTTAATTACGGTTGCCTTAATTAGCTGCGACCCCATTGATCTATGGATTATATTAGGTTTATAAGTGTAATTACCTTAACAGGCATATGGATTACAATTATGCTCCAATTAAACCCCAAGCGTATAGCATATAAATCAGCAAAGGGGGTCCTCCTCATTCTTCGGGGTGAAGCTATTAAAATGCTGGCGGTACTTTGAGGGCCTTACACTGGGGCTGGCCCTGTGCAGGCTCAGGGGCATTTGGGAGTTTGGAGGGTGGGATGGGGGAAGGCGGTCCACACAGTCTCTGACATGTTCCAAAGGATGGTGGCCACACATCCAGTCCGTCTAGGCCTGATTTAGAAATGACGGCCATGCAGGTCAGGGGATGGCAGCCCCTGCCTGCGAGGCAGTGACTGCAGGATTAAGAGCTGGGCCCGGCTCAGCTGCTCCTCTGTGAGGACAGCCCAGAAGCCCCCTCTCTTCCCTCAAGGAGATGGGGACACTCAGCTCGTTAATTACGACTCCCAGCCCCTCCAGGCAGAGCTGGCTTTCTCTCCTTATCTCACTGGCGGCGGGGGGATGTTATTAACCCACTTGCCAGAGTGGGCAGTGGGCAGGCCACACGGCCAGCGGGGTGCGAGGGCAGGAGCGCCGGGCACCCCCACCCAGCAGTCTGGAGGATGGGCTGACAAGGGTGACAGAGAGAAAAAGCTCAAGAAGACAGCCCAGCGGAGAAGGGAGGGAGGACAGGAAGTCACTGTAGTCGGTGGGGATGTGAAGGGTCTCAGGGCCTCAGGACGCTGGACCTGCCCTCAGTCCCTCGTAAACCCGCTGTCAGGAAGCTGCTCACAAGACCGCAGAGTGGGCAGCCTGGCATGGTGCGTCTGGATGTCCCCTGTGTGTCCCAGCGATGAGCCCAGGCTCTGAGGGGAGACCAGCAGCTCAGCAGGCCAGAGGTGGGTGTCCCTGCCAGGGCCAAGCCCCATCGCTACCCAAGGAGGCCTGCCAGGGGTCCCCACACTGCAGTAGAGGGGCTGTGGGCCCCCCACATGCCCACCTCAACCAGTCCTCACAGCTGTGGACTTTCTTCCCATGGAGGCCAGCCCAGCCCAGCAGGGGTCACTGGCATCAGAGCTCGGAAGTCTGTAGCACTTCTGCCACCCCGGCAGAGCCAGCTCTCCCAGCCAGGGCCCCAGGCCCCCTGCCCACCTTGGCTCCTGTGGTTCTGAATCTCCCACTCGGGATCCTGTCCCATCACCTGGCCCTTACCTCCTCTTCAGAACAAGCAGCGAGGGAGGAGAGCCCACAGGGAAGGTGTGGGGGATGGGGTGCACCGGGTCAGCAGGCTTCCATGAAGCATGAGGGCGAGCATGGGCACCTGGGAGGCTGGGGTGTGGGGTTTGCTGATGGCAGAGTGTGACCGCCAAGGGGGCAGGGGAAAGGCTCGCTGGGCAGAGGTGAGAGTCCAGAGCCCAAGGGGTGGTGGGCAGGCTTGAACTCTGGGGGGCCTGAGGCAGATGGGACAGGGCCCCAGGCCTCTGAGGAGAGAGCTAGCTGGCCATCAGTCCAACCTGCCTTCATGTCCACTTGGTCTCAGAGACAGGTGGGTGGGAGGCTTGGCGGCCTTCTCCCCAGGAAGCCTGGAGGGTGGACATGGCACTGATGCCAGTGGGCATGACGATGATGACAACAGGCACCATTTCTGGGATATACGATTCACGGCAGGTGGCGGCTCCCAGGGCCCCATTTCACAGATGGGTTACATAGAAACGGAGGCATAGCAAGGCTTACACACAGAGAGAACCCAAGATGGCAAGGTTCTTCAGCGGTGGACCAGGGATGTGCGCCCAGGCTGTCAGTTCAAAGCTGGGCTCCAGACCCCATCTAGCCCAGGGCCCTCTGTGGGGCACAGAGCTGGTCCCTGCTTCTGAGTGTGACTGTTACCTGGGGGCACCGAGGACACGGCAGGGCTGTGGGCATGGGGGTTTGGCCATCTCAGGCCTCTATGGGTCGCTGGGCCCTTCCCTGCTCCCTGGCTTCCCTCTCCCCGAGCTGGCATTCCGGGGTCCCTCTTCTAGAATCACAGCCTGAAGAGGGATAGCATGTCTGTCTTCTCCAGGGTCAGGCAAGGGAGGGAGAAGCCGTGCAAACACACCCGTGCACACGTGTTCACATGCGGGAAGGAAGGGCCCTGTGCACACAGCCTCGCTGTGGCTGAGCTTTCTGTGGTGGCCTCTACACCACTGCAGCTGGACCATCCTGTACATGAGACACACAACGTCCCTCCGGCCACCTGCACGTTTCTGAAAAATCTTATGAACAAACAAAAGCAGACGCACCACTGAACACAGGCGCTGCAGAGAGAGTGGGGATGGGTCCTCTCCCTGACAGCACAAGAAGGGGTGGGTCTTGGGGGGGCAACATCCTCAAGCCAGGGTAACACCTCAACAACCAAGACTGGGATCCCCCACGAGCCCCCTGCCCCACAGCTGCCTGACGGCAGAGGCCACAAGGCATGGGTCAGGAGAGAGGGTACACAGACGACGGTGTCAACAGCAGACCAGGCTCCCTCGGGCAGGAAAGAGCTCCTCATCACTGGAAGTGTTCAGGCCCAGTTGCAGGCACAAAGAGAAGTGAAGCGCGTCCAACCCCAGGGCTCTGAGGGGCTGGGTGCTGGGCCACCAGCCCTGCTCACCAAGGGCAGGACATCTGTGCCACCCATTCCCCACAAGGCCAGCGTCGTCCCATGGCCAGCAAATACCACGCGAGATGCTTTACGTACACAGCTTGACTTGATTTTATCCTCACAACACCTGACCAAGGAGGCATTACCGGCCCCACTTACAGATGAGAAGAACAAGGCTCAGAGGGTCTGCCACCTGCCCAAGGCGCCCTGTCAGGCCGTGACCGAGCCGGGAGTCAAAGCTGGGCTTTTGATTCCAGGCACCACGCCCTTGAACACCTCCCGAGGCAGCCGGCCTGGCGGACTTGTCCAGGGACGAGAGGCCCCATTCTGCAAACCACACTACTGGTCACCACAGGAACCCCAGACACTGCCCCCAACGATGGGAAAAGAGCACCAACTGGTTTCTTCAATGAATTTTTAAGGCTTTACAAATAAGAGGAGACCCAAAAAAGAAAAGAGAAAGCTTTTTTTTTTTTAAGAGCCAGGGTTCAGAAGCTGAGTTCCTTCCTCTCCCTTAAACTTCTGACTCTAGCACATAAGATTCATTCATCAAAGGGCTTTTGTGTCCACGATGCATGCTGGGAAATTGTTTTGTGGGAAAAATCTCATTAGGCTAGATTTTTATATTACACTGATTATTTCCCATTCAGGGCTAAACACAATAATCACCATTGGTAGTTAAAAGTTAAAAGAAGCCATGCCTTTAAAAATACCTGTGTTTCTTCTAAAATGTCCCCCTTCTCCGTTTCTCTCCAGGTCAAGGAGGCTCCAAGGCCATGGACCTTGACCTGTGAGGGGACAGCAGAAAGAGCCGGCCTCGCTGTCTGGGGCCCGGGTTCCAGTCTAGGCTCCGCTGGACAAGCTATGTGGCTGATCCCAGCCCGGCCTGCCACTCGGAGCTCCAGACTCCAAGACCGCACAGCCCACCGGGTCTCCACCTGGGTGTCTAAGAGCCTCTCCATCATAACACGGTCCCCAGCCGCCCCAATGGCCCAGCTCCCACCCTACCCCCACCTACTGCTCACGCCCCACCCGCCATCTCTCTGTCTCCCCTCTCCCCAGCCCCTCCCCAGCCTGCCAGTCTCTAGCTCTGGACTGAAATGTTTTCAGATGAAATAATATGGCATCTGGTATTTCTTTCAATTAGTACTAGACAGGCCTGGCTGATACTAATTATAACAAAGTACCACAAACTGCGGGGCTTAAGGCAACAGGAATTTATTCTCTCACAGCTCTGGAGGTGAGAAGTCTGAAATCAAGGTGCTGGCAGGGCCGAGCTCCCTCCAAAGGCTCTGGGGGAGGACCCTTCCTCGCCTCCTCCAGCTTCGGGCGGCCCCAGGCATCCTTGGCTTATGGCCACATCACTCTGGTCTCTGCCTCCATCTTCACGTGGCTGACTTCTCTGTGTCTTTCTGTTCCTTCTCCTCTTCTTATAAGGACACCAGTCACACTGCATTAAGGGCCAGCCCTACTCCAGTATGGCTTCAACTGAACTAATTAAGTCTGCAACAACTCTATTTCCAAATAAGGTCCTGCTCACAGCGCCATGAGCACCCTCCCCAGCTGGGGGCGCCCTTCCCCTGGAACTTTCTTCTGGAGGGAGACTGTCAGCCCAAACCTCCTCCTTGAAGCTGGAAAGCCGCCAATCTGAGGCAATGCTATGTCACCGAGCACGGAGCCAGGTCAGGGGCCCTCAGAACAGGCCCCAGGAAGCCCTGGACTGGAACCTCACCCAGGAGACTGGGGGACAAAGGTTGACCCCCTGCTCACTCAAACCTCGGCCCAGTGGACACCGGGGGAAGATAAGCTTTGGACTTTTCCAGAACTCTTCCTTCCTCCACAAAGAGTTACATGAATAGAATTAATAGAATCATTACTAGAATCTAAAGTCCAAACCATTTAAGTGAGAAACTGGAAAGAGTTTTAAAACACGAAAATAAGCTTAAGAAAGCATATTTTTTACTTGCAACGGAAAGAAAAAAAAGGAAAGAAAATAGCCCCAATATCCATTAATGGGCGTTTGGAGGAATAAACTGGGACGTCCACCTCAAGGACACACGTGCGCTATCACAGCGCGAGGCTATCAAAGAGCCCGAGTTAGTGTGTCTGCGCGGACTTGGCGGGGCGTCCAAGATGCGAAGTGAGGAACGCAAGGTGCAGAGAAAAACAGTATGATTCCATTTTCTAAAAGGCAAATAAGACGACCCCTCCTGTGTGTGGGGTGTGTGTGCAGGCGCGAGCAAGGAGAGGGGCAGAGCAGGTGGATAACTCAGATTGGCCTGGACGGAGGTGGGGGGAGGAGAGAGGAGGGAGAGTTGGCGTAGGAAATTTTAAAGACCACAGTAAAAGAGAACAACATGCCTGCATGGTGGAACGTTAAGTGAAAATGCAGAGTACAAAATTCTAACTACAACATATTACTGCTAAGTATCTAAAAACTGATATGAAGAAGTCCCGGGCTGGCCCGGTGGCACAGCAGTTAAGCACGCACATTCCGATTCTTGGCGGCCTGGGGTTCGCCAGTTTGGATCCCAGGTGCGGACATGGCACTGCTTGGCAAGCCATGCTGTGGTAGGCGTCCCACATATAAAGTAGACGAAGACGGGCACGGATGTTAGCTCAGGGCCAGTCTTCCTCAGCGAAAAAAAAGGGGAGGATTGGCAGTAGATGCTAGCTCAGGGCTAATCTTCCTCCAAAAAAAAAAAAAGAAGTCCTAAACATGCAGATGGACAAAGAGCAAGAATGGAATGACAAGGCTGGGGGACGTTAGGGGAAGGTGACAATGGAGACCTGCATTCTTCACAGGCCACAAGACACCCGTGGCGGCGTTCAAGCTTGGGAGCAGCTTGATCGCATTTGCATTTTAGGTCCTTCTGGCTCCCAGGGAAGATGGATTGGAGCGTGGGAACAGGACGGAGACAGAGGACCAGCCAGCAGCTGCTGCCACTGTTGGTGTGGCTGAGCTTGGGGCATGGGCGGGGGTGCAGAAGAGGGACGGACTCGGGACTGGGGAGAGTGACTGTAGGACACGGTCTGGGTGAGCAGTGGCACCAACAAAGGTGACACAGAGGGGTGAGGCAGAGGGGCCGGGTGCTCAGTGACAGGCACGGGTAGTCTGGGGTGCCCTGGGTGGAAAGCTCAGGGAAGTGGAATCCTGGGATGGGGCGTGGGAGCCTGGTGAAGGCCTCGGGGTCTGGAGCAGGCACAGTCATCTTCTCAGGGCCCTGACTGGGCAAGGGCCCATCCGAGCTGCAAAACTGGTCAGCTTCAACTTTGTGTGAGGCAGCAATGGGCCCATTCCTAGGCAGAGCGTCCCGGCTGGCTAAGCTGGCTGTGGGCTTCCCCATCGTCCACCAGGTACTTCCCTCTGGAGAAGCCCTGTAGCCAGGCATGGTCATGCGATGGAAGTGGACGTCTGTTAGGGAAGGGGAGCACCTCTGGGAGAGCTTTTGCATCCATTTAAAAGGGACACTCATGAGAGTAAAGCTCACCAGCACTGCCTGGAAGGTGACTATGACACCCAGTGCCATGGCAGCCATCTTATGACCATGAGGTAACAAACGAGAGAAAGACAAGCCAACATGCCAAGCAGGAGTGGATTCACCATGAAGCTAATGAAGCTTCCGTTTCAGGCCCCTCGATGGCATGGGCACCTTCTAAGGCCCCAGCAATGTGTTCACATAGTCACTTTTTAAAAATTGACGTAAAATTCACATAACATAAAATGCACCATTTTAAAGTGCAAAGTTCAGTAGCTTTTAGTGCATTCACAATGTTATGCAACCATCACCACTATCTCATGTCGGAACATGTTCCTTGCCCTGTACCCATTAAGCAGTCATCACCTTTCCTGGCTACCCGGCAGCCCCTGGGAACTGCTAGTCTGCCTTCCAGCTCCGTAGAGGAGCCCATTCTGGACATTTCCTGTAAGTGGAAGCGCACGATACATGGCTGTCTGAGTCTGGCTTCTTCCACTTCACACAACGCTTTCAAGGCCCATCCACACTGCTGCATGAGCCAGCGCTTCGTCCTGTTCCGTGGCTGAGGCCCGTTCCACTGCATGGCTACGCCACATTCTGTCTATCCGGCCACCAGCTGAAGGACATCTGGGTGGTTTCCACTTGGGGGATATTATGAATAACGCCTCTCTGAACATTCGTGTACATGGTTTTGTTCGAACATATGTTTTCAATTCTTTCAAACCCAACTTTGTATTCATTAAAACTAACACTGAATTCTTCTTGAAGCGGCCCCCTCCACCAAGTTGTCTAAACTCCAGGCCTCAAAAACCCCGGATTCACACTGATATTAGGGCTGGTGGGTCAAAAAGAGAGAAGATGGCCCTTGTTACATGGCACTGCAGCCCTGAGTCTGAGGACCCCCAACCATTTCCTTAGGGAAACAACCAGCCACCGCTGGCTGAGCGTTCTGTCGGCCGCAGTCCAAGACGTCCGATGGCACAGGAGTGTACAGGGCACCCAGGCCAGAGGCAGTGTGGAGTGGACAGGGCCCTGACTTGAAGCGTTGAGAGGGGAGGACTCTTAAGACTTGGCGACTGAGGACCTGAGCGGGGAAGAATTTAGGACGACTCTGGACTTCTCTCATCAATCACAAATCGATAGTGAATCACCGTGAAATAATTCACTGTCTTCTTATTTAGCTCACAATATGAGCAAATATCTGGCTGGTATATCTCAGAGCGGGGCAGCGGCCTTCAATAAATCACAGGTGGCGGCTGATGGCCATTGATGGCAGGATGTGCACAGCACCCGGCACGGCCCCAGGTGACAGCAGACACTAGGCCACCCTCCTTATCCTGTCCATTAGCAGCCACCCAAGGTCAGGATAGGGTGGTGGTCCAGTGGCGCATCTTTCCACCCCACACTGCTCCTGAAGAAGAGATGCCCCTGCAGACCCCATGCCCCTCACAGAGTCCCGTGAATGTTGGACCTTCCTACCAGCTTGGCGCAGCGAGGGAGCGAGGGCAGCAACTGAGCAACGCCCCCATTCCAACAGTGCATCCCTGAAACAGACGCCTCATCATGCCCCATCTTCTCCCTCTTCACGAAGTTCAAGCCGAGCTGCGATTACCATCGTCCGGGGTGGACTTCATGCGCTCCTAATGAGAGCAAAGGCGGGTGCATTTTCTCCCTGACTGAATTTCTCACCTCGTTCGCCACAGGATGACAAGGTCCGCCCTCACAGATCTGAATTATGCCTGACGATTTGTACTGATTTTTGGAAACATTAAGAAAATCGAAAACCACAGGAGACATGCTAAAAAATATTTATCCTCCAAATGTGCTTACAAATATGCATGTGCACACAGACTTGCATACACACACGGATATACAAGTGTACACACACACACTCTGCTGGGTCTTTCACACGGATACACACACACACACGCTCTGCTGAGTCTTTCACAGTGATACACACACGCACACGCTCCGCTAGGTCTTTCACGCTGACTGCGGATTTCGGCCCTTCCTCTTACATCTCAGTAAGGCACCCGAGTATTCCTGACACTCGCCCAACGCTGTGCTCCAGACACCCAGCAACTCCCTGCCCGTGAACCAAGATCAGAGTGCCAGGCTTCGTGGCATGGCCTGGACACGGAGGCAAAGGTAAGGAGCTTCTGAGTGCGCAGCGGGCTGCTGAGGGGGAGCCGGTGGTGAGCTACAGAGAGGAGACACAGGGCCCCTCCTTGAGGCCAGGAAGGCCCCTCACCCCCCAGGAGGAGGGAAGCTGGAGGCTGACGTACAGGACTGCAGGATGGCCCCAAACAGGAGAGTGAAAACCATTTGTCACATGCATGATCTCATTTAATCCTGCGCTGCCGTGTGAAGTCCACACCATTGCACGTCCCCATCCAGGGAGGAAGCAGATGCTCAGGGAGGTAAAGGCCTCAGCAACAGGCCCAGGGAGCTGCCTCCCGTCCTCCGGAGCTTCTCACAGGCGCAGGAGGCCCTCTTCACTGTGAAGGAGCTGTGGGGTCAGGCAGGGGCTGACGCCTCTCTCTGCCCTGTGGGAGGGTGACTGTGGGGGGCCCCGGCAGAGCTCTCTCAGAAGCTCCATCTGTAACTCCGCTCTTGGCACTGACAAGGGAAGGGGATAACAGGGGGATATGGCTGGGAGCCGCGGTGCCCCCAGGCGAGCTGGCCCCCTGTGCAGCACAGTGGCGGATGCGGATCGTACCTCCAGGGGTGCACTCACTCATGGGACCCAACTCCACGGGTGGGTCAAATGCTATTGGCTCCCATGTGCTGGTATCCATGCCAAGAGGGATGGCCATGTCCTGACTGAAGGCTCGATGGGCACCCCGCACATCACACCTGCAATCTCATTTACCTGTGAGGCCCCGAGAGGTAGGCAGCCTTCTCCCCACTTCAGAGATGAGGCCACTGAGGCCTGGCCCACCTAGCCACAGGGCCGAGGCTTGTGCTCTGGACAGACTCTTCCCCGCACCTCGCACAACCTCATGGTGATAAATACAAAAACAGGAGTCAGGTCTCCTGCAAGGAGGGGCTGCCAGCCAAGAGGCAGATTCCGAGCCTGTCGGTGAATCAAGACAGTGGAGTTGGCTTGAATAGAGGGGGCCTGCTCGGCATCAGCATCCCAAAGTGGCTCCTGGGAGGAGGCTGAGCCGCCCAGCTCCTCAGAGACTCTGGAGGTGGAGTGAGGAGGGGGCCCCTCTCTTACACAAGGACAAGATCAGTGGCCTCTGCAGGGCATGAACCTGACTGACTCAGTGGCACTTCTTGGATGTGTCCTGGCCTCTGCCAAGGTCAGGGCCCATCCAGGGCAAAGTACAAATGGGGCACTGGCCCGTCCTGCCCCACAGAGCATCCATAATTCCAGGGAACAGAGTCTGAGATAGCCCCTCACACAGCTCCTTATCTCAGAGCGACGCCATTTATACCATCTCTGCACATGGGCCCCTAAACCCAACCACAGCCCATCTCCAGCTCTGCCACGCAGTCCTGCTTCCCTGCGTGCCCACCATCCCTGCCGACCCACATTCAGGCACACAAGGCCTTACAGCGGGACGCTGCCCTCCGTCTCAAGTGCTCACCATGGGTGATGGACCCTCAGTTATTCACACCACACATCTAATTGGCAGGTGGTCAGAGCTGGAAGGAACATCAGAGACCTCTCTACCCAACTCCTGCCTCTTCTGGAGGCTCGGCGAGGGGCAGGGCCAGGCCAAGTCATGGCACCCTGCCCCCTGCCCTGTCCTGCATCACGCTGTCATCCTTCCCAGAAGCATCTGCCCTAAGCCTTAGGTCTCAAGGTGGAAGAAAAGGCTCTCCGCCTGTTGAAAGAACATGGGGAGACATTTTTGACAGAGTTTCTTCCTGGTTCCTCTGGGAATCCCAGCACATCTCGTGTGTGCTGCTGGCTTAGAGCCCAGGAGACAGAGGCCCTGGCCCAACACCAGGACACATGGTGCCGAAGAACGGGCCTCCTGTGAGAGCTGGGTGGGCAATGAGCTCCACTCTGGCTCCTGACTTGACTTGATATGTAGCTTCCTGGGCCCCCAGACTCAACAGGGACAGGGCAGGGGTGTGGCTGGGTCTGCATGAGCCAAGGCCATGCTGGGAAGATGAAAGCTCATGCTCTTCCTTCTTCCTGACTTGCCCTTTCTCCAGCTCTTGTCCCTCTGGCAAACTCTTCTTCATCCTTCAGAACCCCACTCAGACTCCAGCTCTCTCAGGGAGACCCTGATCACCATCTGCGCTAGCTCTGTTTCCTGTGGGCACAGCCCCCATGCCATCCAGCCCCAGGAGACACTGCCTATTTACATATTGGCTCCCTGCCCTGTGGACTGAGAGTTGCTACAAAGCCAGGCCCTAGTGTCCCTCACACTGAGCCAGCGCTGGCAGGGAGCAACAATCTGGGAGCCTTTGCAGAGTGACTGAACAAACTCACCCACAGGGGCAGTTGGGAGAGGCATCGCTGCCCACCACAGATGCCAGATGACACCGCATGGCTCAGCCACACACCAGCAGAAGCCCCTTTAAAAGTCTGACCATAAGAAAGAAGAGCGGGGCTGGTCCCGTGGCTGAGTGGTTAAGTTCACGCGCTCCGCTGCAGGCGGCCCAGTGTTTCGTTGGTTCGGATCCTGGGCGCGGACATGGCACTGCTCGTCAAACCACGCTGAGGCAGCATCCCACATGCCACAACTAGAAGGACTCACAACGAAGAATATACAACCAGGTACCAGGGGGCTTTAGGGAGAAAAAGGAAAAAAATAAAATCTTCAAAAAATCAAATCAAATAAAATAAAATAAAGAAGGAAGAGCATGTGCGGTATGGTTCTATTCATAGAAAGTTCCAGAACAGGCACACTACCCTCTGCTGTCGGAGGTCGTCAGGGTCGTGGTGATCTCATGGGATGTAGTGACTGGAAGAGACCCAAGGGGGCTTACAGGAGGCTGGTCACGTTCTGTTACACAGGTGGGTTCACTCAGTAAGAGTTTGTCTAGCTATCCGCTTAAGTTCTGTGTGCTTTTCTGTGTATTATGTGTTAATAATTAAGTTTAAAAAGCATCCTGACCACAGTAAATGGAACCCCGCCCAGGGGCTAACAGCAGCCAGGGGTGTGTGGAGGCCGCTTACCACCCCCATCAGCACGGCTGACACTGCAGCCCAGGGGCACTCATTCTCTGCCCTCTGCCACTGCTGCCCACCGGGCGGGCCACCCCATGAGGGTACGTCCAGGGCTGGCTGCGCCCCACGGCACTAGGTGGGGTGGGGAGGAGAGGCACATGCAGACCCTCCCCCGGGATCTCCACACTCACCGCCCAAAGACACTCACTCGTCGAACGGCACATAGAAGTGGACGTGGAGCCTGCCTGTCACCACGCGTCACAGCATCCTTCCCACCGTGCCCCGAGCTGTTCAGCTCCTGGCCCCTGGGGGCTCCAGGCCAGCAGGCTCCCCCAGAAGCACGGAATGTTCATGTCCAGGGCACAGTTCCTCCCACCTCAGGGGTTTCAGAGCGGGGAGAAGTTCCCCTCCATTCCCAGGAGAAATGATGGGATGATCCAGCTTTCCGCTGCACCCAGGGGCCGAGAGGCCTCCCTGCTGGGCTGGAGGCTGGGGAACGTGCCTGGCTCAGACCTCGGCCTCTTGGGGCAGCCTGGGTCGGGAGTGCCCTCCAGCCTGCCCTCTGGCTCTGCTGGGCTCCCAGCTTCCTGGGCAGGCTCCACCCTGGAGGGCTGCAGCTGGGAGGGCACAGACACATCCCCGAAATGGGAACATGCTCAGATACAAGTGACTCTCTGGGGATGATCTTAACTCCAAAATCGTGCTTTACAAATAATTGCATTTAGCACAACTTTTTTAAAGAAACAGGATGAACAAAATGGTAACTGTGGTTCCCTCTGGGAGGTGAAATTGTGGATTATTTTCTTCTTTGTGCTTTTCCGTATTTCCCAAAGAGAGCTTCCATTTCTTCCATAATTAGAAAAATTACATTAATTAAAAAAAAAAAGAAAAAAGAACCATTGGAGGCATTGTCAAAAGTGCAAAAACTAAGATGATTAATGGAGTTCTTCAGGGTAAATATGGCTTTTCCACGGGCTGTTGAGCTCGGGCCCGGACAGGCCCCACTAAACCCAGCCCGCAGCGGATGAGAAAGGCAAGAAAAACCCCGTGCGCGCTCCCCACCAGCAGCTGAATTCCGTGCTGTGAGGGGCCCTGGCAACCAGGATATTTCTTCTTGGGAAAAGAGCTCTGAGCCCAGAAAGACGCCCTGTTCCCAGGCTCCAAGGTCTTGCCCTCCTGGGGCCCCTGGACCTCACCTTTCTGGGGCATCTCTGCAGACGTAGTCACCTGGTCCCTGGCATGACACCTCGAGATGGGGCCTGGATTTCGGTCTCAGGCTGGCCTGGGCCGGCAGGGGGCGTGCAGGGGCTGGAGGACAGGCAGCGTCTCCCTCAGGTGGGTCATGAACTCGGGTCCCTCTGGGGCGTGTATCCGGCCCCCGCTGACAGGAAGTGAGCTGCCCACCCCACGTGGGAGACTGTGAATGTGGACGCTGAACAGGAAGCAGCAGCCCCGTGGCTCAGGGCCCAGACCTCAGGGACGCAGAGCTGTGTTCGGGAGGATGGAGACTTGTGCTCCGGCTGCAGGGGAGACGTTCTCTCTCCTGGTCCCTGAGGTACATTTGCCGAGCCCCTCGGACAAGGCCCTGCGCGGCCGACCATCCCCCCCCACGGTCCTGACTGAGGACCGGCTGTCACACACCCCAAGATGGGCATCACGTGGCAATGAGGACCAGCACAGGTGGCCCCTGCTCCCAGGACTTGTGTAGCATAGTAGGGACAATAAACAGTCACTGCATCCCAGCTGCGGCAGAGCTCTGGGGCAGGCGGGTGCCACGAAGGGGGCATCCGCGACGGGCACAGACCTGTAGGCCGTCTCAGTTCTCAGTCAGGAGACAGCCGGACACCAGAGGCGCAATGCAGGTGGGACACACCTAGAGAAACCCCATGAAACGGAGGGAGGTCACACAGGGAGGGGCAGCAGAGCCCCAGGAAGGAGCTATGGTGAGACGATTCCAGGGAAGACGGGCCTCAAGCCAGGATAGGTCCTGGGGGTATAGGGGGCCAGGATGGGGCCAGCGGAAGACCCACTCCTCCAACTGTCCGCTCCCTTGGGCAAGGACCCGTCCTGCCCCTCTGTCTGGACTCTGCCTGAAGAGGCAGGAGAACTGTGGGCGAGGCCAGAGCAGGACTGATGAGGGAGGGTGGCTCTGCTCCCCCAGTACTTGCTCTCCAGCCCTGAGAGATCACCAACTAGAACCCCAGTTCCCCCTCGGCATCACTGCCAGGGAGAGCCCCAGCCTGAGCACACAGACTGGGAACACAATGCCACTTGCTGCTGTGTGCTCTTGGGTAGGTAACCCAACCTCTCTGTGCCTCAGTTTCCTCACCTGTAAAGTGAGGATATATTAGCATTCACTTCTTTGGGCTGTCGTGAACATATTTGTAAACACATATGTCAGTAAATGAGTGGAAGTCACCCAGTGGCTGAGCCCCACAGACAGCCTCAATCAGGGTCACAGTCTGGTGTTGTGGAAGCCACGTGCACACCCAGGCCAGAAGGCACCCACACCTCTGTGCTGGTCCGAGTGCCAGCCCTGGGCCCCGACTGCCTCGGATGCCTGTCAGGTCTACTGCGGGTCACAAGGCAACGAAGTCGAGAGGGCAAATGAGTGACAATGGCCTTTGGCGACTCAACTCCCGGCCTGAGGACTTCCAGCTCCAGGAGTGTCAGCTGGAGGCGAGTCTCAGGAGAGCCACCCAAAGCCCTGTGGCTGCTCTCCATCCCATCTGGGCAGGGACTGTGTGTGGCATACGTCCCTCAGGGAGGGAGCAGCCCTTCAGAGGGAATGTGGGGTGAAGGGGACTGTCACCTCCGCCTGGCCCACCAGCCCTCCCCACTCTGGCCTCCAGCATCACAAATCCGTGCAGACAGTTTTTAGAACCGCCCCATCCGTGTGTTCTGAGGCCCCTGTAGTGTGTATTGAGGGCGGAGGTCACAGGAGCTCTGAGCCCGCAGGACCATGGTGCCCCGCCTGCCCACAGGAAGCCCCAGGCCTCAGGGCCCCTCGCTGGCCTAGGCCTTTCCCCAGGGGCAGTCCTGAGTCTACACTGCTGTCGCGCAGACAGGCAGGAGACTTGCGAGCCTGGCTGCCACTGGAGCTGCGGGTGGAATCCCTCGGGGTGGCCGTGGTCCCCATCACCGTTAGGTCACGGCTAGCAGGAGCTGGCTCCTCCCCAAGCTGTGGAGTTCAGAGATTCCATCCCACATGGCCATTCTGAACCAAAGGCAACGTTCCTGCAAACTGGAGCCTGACCCGGCTCCCTCCACACAGCAGCTCTGGGTGAAAGTTCCCACTGCTTGGTGGAGTCGAGCTCAGACCTAAACTATCCGCAGGCCTGGCGGGCTGTCTCCTCATCCAGCTCTCCTCTTGCAGCGGGGCCCCCATCCTCGGGTGGCTCACGATCCGTGACTCTCGGGGACGCACGCCTGCTGTGGGCATGGTGGGCTCTGACACCCCAGGCCGCTTTATGACTCTCAGGCCCCTTCCTCCATAAAAATAATTTTTAATAATTTAATAGATTTCTATGGGCCTTAAAAATATCATTTATTTCTGATGTGAGGAAAAACATTAGAACATTTTCTTCCACCTTAAAAGTTTGGGAGTTTTTTGTTTCTAATTTTAAAAGAAGTTAAAACATTTTCACAAGCCCCTGATGGTATTGTGGGCTCCAGGTACTGTGTCTCGCAGCCTGATGGGTAAGGGGGCCCAGGATACTCTGGCTCCAACTCCTGGGAGGGTCTGGAGCCCAGACCTGTGGCCAGAATCTGGGAGTGGCTCAGGGAATGGATGGAGAACAAGTGTCCTCTATGTACCGCCGAGCACTCTGACCCGCTGGTCCTGGTACCCGCACCTGTGCAGGGCCTGCTGGAGAGGACACAGGTGCTCCCTGGGCCCTGGCCCTGCCTGTAGAGCCCAGGTGCTGGGGCGGGAGCAGTGATGGGCAACATGAGCCCTTCTCCAGGCAGCCAAGGTGGGTGGGTGGTGTGAGAGGCTAGCTCACAGCCACCCCGATCCCCAGCAAAAAATTCACTCACACTGCAAATGGCAGCACAGAGTGAACGGAGCAGGCTGCAAGGGGGGCAGGAACGTGAGACTGGGCCACGTCGACAGGGCTTGGGGGCCTGGTGGAAGGAGCCAGCTCCCCAAGTCACTGTTCTTTGTGCCTGTGACTGCCCCGGTACGCTTCAGAGCAAGTCCAGAGGCCAGTGAGCGCAGGCTCCAGATGCAAGGAAAGGCCCTCTCTGCGTGGCTCCCTCGGCCCCACCCTGGCCATGAGAGAGATCAGCCCCACCACCACCTGGTGGGGGCCTGAGGCCATGTGGACCTGCAGGGACAGGGTGGCTGACCCCTGGCCTCTGGAAGCCTGACAGCACAGGCACCTGCCCACCCGCCCAGAGCATCTGTCCAGAGACGGCAGCTCCCAAAGCCTCAGGAGTACAGTGACACTGTAGGGACAGGCTGGCCCAAGGGCCTGGGAAGTGAAGCCCCTCCCCTCCACGTTATCCCGGGGCCTGTTTCCCCAAATAACCACACTGACGGAACACCAATAAGAACAACAGCTACTATCCGCCTAGCACTGCAATGTGCCAGAAATGTACTGAATGCTTTCTGCAGAATATTCTGTTCTGTTCTCCCTGACCTGGGAGTCAGTACGCTTTATTATTCCCATTTTAAAGATAAACTGAGGCCTGAAGTGTCTAAGGCTGGATGTGACTCAGGCAAGAGGCTCTGACTGAAGGTGCCCCGCGGCCTCCCCTGAAGCATTCCTGATCCGCACCCTGGGAACTCGGGGGGTGGGGAGCATTTTGGTTCCAAGAGGGTGGGGGAGTGACGTGGAACACTTGGGGGCCCTCTGGTAAGCCTCGGGGGCATCCCACATTTCCTCAAATCACCTAATTCTCTCAGAAAGAGGCACTGAACAACCATTCTACGCTTGAAGTACGTCTGCCCAAGTTGCAGCAAACTTATTCTTGGATCCCATGAGGCCTGGCTAAAAATACTTCCATCCCTACAATCTTTAAAGAAATCAAGTGCCCTGAAATGTCAGGGGAGGCAGTGCAAAGTGCTCAGGAAGTGTTCCCTTCCTTGGCCAGCTCCAGCTGGGGAAGCTGCCAAAGAGCTGTGCCACCTGGGCCCGCCAAACCCCCCTCAGGGCTGCCTTCTGTACCCTGGCGTGGGAGGGAGGAACCTGGAGAACTCCGAAGGGGTCTCCGAGACGTGTGAGTCTCGGGACAAAGGTGGTATCAGGCCACATATCGTCATCAGTGGTCTCTTCCGGCTCCAAGGAGCCGGAAACAAGCAGCAAAGCCTTGTGGGGAGGGCACTGTCAGGGCAGCTGTGAGGCCCCCATCTCAGGGCGGGGACACTGTCCGCCGTTTCCTGTTCGGCCAGCTTGGGCAGAGCGCTCGGAGCAGCGGCCTGCTCTCCTGAAGCTGCTGGAAGGGTGCAGACCAGGGCTTCATGGCATCGGCCCTCCTTCCCTCACACAAACATCCCACCAGGTGAGAGGAGAAGGCGACCAGGAGACCAGACTGCGGGAAGGGCAGAGGCAGCACAGAGCTGGGAGCCAGTCAGGCCACGAAGAGGCCTGCTGACCGCAGGAAAAGCGACAGAAAACTGCTCAGCAGCACCGCGTCCTGCAGGGCCCCACCCTCGGCACCAGGCTGTGAGGCTCGGCGGGGCCACCCAGGAGTGGGAAGCAGGAGGAAGCCCAGAAGAGGGCTCGGTCACAGCAGAGGGTCAAGGACCCTGCCTTGTCCAGAGGGTCTGCTTGCCCACCATGGTCATGGGCCACACCCTCATGTCTATGCCCTGTGTCCGCTCTGTGGCGACACATGTTTGGGGCACAACCCCCCACCCCCACGTGTATAACGGCAAAATAAACCCAGCGGTTTTTGTTTGCGCCACAGCCTAAATTGCTCACACCTGGCTGACGGATCCAATTTCTTGGGCAATATCAGCCCCCCCACCCCCAGGGCAGTGGCACAGAAATGGCCCACAGGAGCAGGAACTGGGGAGCCTGGCTCCTGGGGCTGGCCCTCACACTGGCCACTAGCTCTCTGGCCTCAGTTTCCTCATCTGTGAGGTGGGGGCAGTGTGATGGATGAGACAAGGCCTGGCCAGTATCTCTAAAGGGCATGGCCTCAGATTGCATCTCTTGATGGAGCTGTGGAAGGGCTTATGGAAGCTCTGGGCTCATAGCGTCTGCCCGGGGCCTGGGGCTGGGCAGGTAGGCAGAAGAGGCTCCACTGGGGCCAAGAGCCTTCAACAGGGCCCGGACTTCCCCCCAACACTTTGCAGCCCCAGTTCATGCTGCCCGGAGCCTCGCCCAGGTCCCTACTTCCAGCAACAAGAAGGGGCCCTGCCACCTGGGCTGAGCTCTGACACTCCCCACCGCTCCCCATGGTACCCCGGGACCTCTCATGGCAGCAGGGAGGCAGAGAGGGCAGAAGGGGAAACTGAGTCTGGCAAGGCTGAGTGGGACTGCAAGCAGGGGCTCCGGAGTCAGACACATCTGGTTTGACTCCCAGGTCCACCAGGTTGTTAGCGAACATCTCTGATGCTCAGATTCCTTATTTAAAACCCAGAGACAACAATATTTACCTCACGGGCTTGTTTCACAAGGGAGGAAGTGGCTGTGCCTGCACATCGCTACGTGCTGGATTATTCTAAAGAATGACTACTATTTTTATTACAGAGAGGTCAGGAGGCCTGAGCTACCACCTGGCAGTCCAAGTGCCCACCTCTCATGGCTCAGCCCCTCCATCTCTCAGCAGCAAAAGGAATGCCCATAGCTTCCAACAGGACCCGTCAAGGGCCACTGTCCAAACCAAGACCTGCGGATCCATCCAGACTCCCCCAGGGCTCAGAGCTGGGTCACAAGATTTGTTTAAATATCTCAGGTTCCCAGTGGTCTTCTCCCAAATGGGGGCCTGTCCCGCTTCCTGCCTTCAGAAGGTTCCTTCCAAAGTGTCTCCCCCCGCTCCCCCCCTCAGTTTCACCAGCCCCCAGCTCACAGAACCCTCCAGGAAGCTTCCACTTTGGCTCTGGGACACATCAGCTGGTCCCTGGAGTCCCCAGTCCCCTCAGGCTGCCCACGTCCGGCCCTGCCCACAACCTGCAGGCCGGGGGGCTCTCTCAGGCCTGCAGACAGAGGTGCTGGGACACTAGGAGGCGCTCATGAGCTTCCATCCGGTCCCAGCAAGATCCTTCTGGAAAGGCCTCAGAGGGGCTGGACAGGAGTTTATTTTAAAGTATTTCATGTGGAAACACTGATGCTTCCTCATTACTGGCGGGTTCCAAACAGGTTAACCCCTTCTTCTCCCTCCAGGCTGACTCTGGCCAGAACAAAACAAGGAATGACTTCCATATGCCGCCCAGATCCTGCCAGCCCCCAGACACAGCATCCATGAGCCCCACAAGGCCCCGGGGTGGAACACCCAGGAACACGCCCAAGGACCGGCCAGACCCATTCGGCTGTGACGTGGGCTGCTCACACCAGCGGGGGCCCTGGTGCCAGTGCTGGCCCTCAACTCGCAAGCCTGCCCCCCTCAGCCTCGTCACCTGTAAAAGGGTGGGAGGGGGACACGGTCTGGAGAGATCAATGCTCCCCAAAGCTTTTAAATGCTTTTCAGGTTTTTTTGGTGAGGAAGATTGTCACTGAGCTAACGTCTGTGCCAATCTTCCTCTGTTTTGTATGTGGGAGGCCACCACAGCATGGCCAATGAGCAGGATGCAGGTCCGTGCCCCAGAACTGAACCAACGAACCCTGGGCCACTGAAGCGGAGCCAGGGACCTTAACCACTACGCCACTGGGCCGGCCCCTTAAATGCTTTTGAAGCAGCAGAACCTTCCACCTCAGCCCAGTGGAATTTGCAAGGAACCTCCCCCCCTCCCACCCCCGATACAGACCAGAGAGCTACTCCCACTGAATTAGGGGCAGGACCAAGAAGCCCCACCTCAGTCCCCTAGCTCCCAGCCTGAGGACCCTGAGCCAGCTGTTCTCTCAGCCCTGGGGCTCTGAGCTCCTTGGGCAGCTGTGAGCTGCTCCTGCCGGTGCCAGGGCGCCCCTGCCACCCATCCAGAGGACTTCACAGCATGCGCCCTGGAGGCCAACACGATTTAAAAATCCACTGGACTAACTTACAAATAGCAAGACAGCAATCACAGGTAACACCATCCATGGTGGAGGGGTGCAGAGCACGGACTGTGGAGCAGACTCTGAGGGCTCAAAGGCTGGCTCTCGCCAGCTCTGTGACCTGGGTGAGGTACTCGATCTCTCTGAAACAACAGCAGTGAGCAGTCCCGTGCAGTTGTTTTGAGGTAAAGGAGCTAATGGAACCATCTCTGCTGGAGTAGGCCCTGTGTCTGTCCCTGTCACAATTAGGGTTTTCCCAACAACCTTAGGATGGAGACACAGTACTACCCTCATCCACAGTGAGAAAGCTGAGGCACAGAGAGGTTAAGTAACCAGTCCATGGCCACACAGCAGAGAGCCCAGAGCCTCTGTGCATAACCATTAGGCTCCAAGGACCAGGGCACATGAGAAATTACCCAGATCCTATGAGAATCTTTATTTGGAACATTTCTAAGGCCTAACTGCTACATTATACGCCAGGTCAACAGGCTCTCCCCAGTCCTGTGTAGGCCGGAGCCATGCCACCGACAGCACCAGACACTGTGAGCGACCTCTGGTCAGGCACAGGGGGCAGACAGGGCTCACTTGGGGCTCACCTGTACCTCACAGCATCCTCAAGATCAGCAGCATCTGGATTTTGCAGATGGGAACGGAGGACGGAGAGGGAAAGTGCCCTGTGCAGGGCCACACACTGGCAAGGCAGTGGCTCAGAGACTTCCTCCCCTGCCACGGACCCCAAAGCCCAGGGCCTTCCCCCGGGCCCCTGCCGCCCATGCAGGCCGCCTGCCCCTGCCACTGCAGCTTCTAACAAGCCAGCACTGCCCCTTCCTGCCACTGGCTCTCTACAATCTCACACCCACAGGAGAGCGAAAAATTAGAGCAAACCCTGTGGTGCTGTGGTGGAGGGAGAGCCGGGCCGACCCAGCGCTGTCCCCCGGGCTGAGCTCCCCAGCACCAGGGGAAGGATGGCGATGCCAGCCTCCTCGCAGTGGCCTGTCCAGCAGGCCCCACGGGAGACATCTGCTCCTGAAACACGGGTGACCCACACTGCCGGGCTCCCTCCGCAGCCCGCCCACCTCTGTGTCACGCTCTGGGGCCTTTGAGGGATTCCCATTGCAGCAAAGGGCCGCCGTCCCTGGGCTCCCACCCCAGGCCCCTTGCATCCTCAGCCCCAATCCCCAAAACTCTGCCACTGAGAGCCCGCAATGTGTCCAGCCCTGTGCCCACAGTGGGTAGGACACTGACCAGGACAGAGACATGGTCCCTGCTGACCAGGTGACCCCTGAGCTGCCACCCCCACCCACATGCCTCGTCCCCCTGCCTTCTGCATCTCACTGAGTCCTCCTAGGCACCCCCAAGTCCCCCTGGACATGCACAGTGTGCCCAGCACTGGGCTAGGGACCCTCCAGGCCCCCTGGTTCGTTCATCTCATGTCCCTGCACACTGCTGAGCACACAGTAGGTGTTTGCAAAGCTGAGTGGCCTTTCGGATGCAGTCTGGGTGGTGGGAGCAGGCGGCCTGGCAAGGGGGGGCTGCATCTCCCTACATGGGAGTGAGGGAGGCCAGGAAGGGTGCACCCCCCCACCCCCGCCATGCAGTAAGCCCAGATATAGCCAACCGCGGCATATTTAAAGAAACGCCAACTTTTCTGATCAAGCATCCATCCTCCGGGAGATGCTGGCCCTGCAGCGTGCACCTTCTGCCCAGCTGCCACAAGGTCATGAGCAGGAAGAGAAATCTCACATGGTTGTACCTGTCCTTTTTCCTCCCCGCGTCCAAGTATGTCGTCCACTTGCCCACACAGGGAAGGCCAGGCTGGGATCCGGCTGGAGAATGTTTTGGAAATCAGAGGACATGGTCTGTAGGGCAAATTCTCATAGTGGTGCCCTGACAGTCCTGGTTCCTGACCCCTGTGTTCTACGCAGGAGAGGGGACCTGGCCAAGCTGGCCCCCAGGGATGCCCTGGGCATCTGGAGGGCCGGGCAGCAGCCTCAAGCCCTGCTGTGCTGTGGTTTCCCTGACGCACCTCCTGCAGTCGTCTACGTGTTGAGCTCCTCCTATACTGAAGAGGCTGAGGACACCAAGGCAATACTTCCAAAAATCCCCATTTTACAGATGAGAAAACGGCGGCTCAGTGCTCTCCCAGCTGGTAAGCGGCAGAGCCAGGATTTAAGCCCTGGGCTCTTCTCTGTCTTCTGAATGTGTGCTCTTCCACAAACGCACCAGCCCAGGGGAGTGTCCAGCTGCCAACAAGAAATGGCCACTGTGCCCCGGCACTCTTACACCACGAGGCCAGGCTTTCACGGGGCACAGGGACAACCGTGACAGACACACTGGTAACTGCCCTGGAACACCCTTACCAGCTGGGTGACCTTGGGCGAGCCGGCTTCTTCCCAGAAAACAGAAGGCTTCCTCTGCCTACCAGTGAGGCCTGGACAAGAACCACGAACACGAAAATGATCTGGGAAGCTCAAAGTCCTCTCCCAATGGGAAAGACCACTGTTACACATTTAACAAAAAGAATGTCCACCATGTGCAAGGCATTGTGGGGACATCGGCAGTGGCATGGACCCAGTCCCTCCACTCAAGAGCAGGGTGGGAGAGAGTGGGGAGACAGACAAGCCAGCAGAGGCCTGGGGTCTCCCTTCCTTCCTCGTGGGAGGGCAGCCCACGGTGCCCAGCATGTGAGGGGGTAGGGCCCCACGTAAGGAGGGCTTTGGGACGGTGGGTGGGACGGTAGCCCAGCAGGGTCAGAGATTGGCTATATACAAGGGGACTCAGAAAATCAGTAAACAGAGAGAGAATAACGTAACTAAGTTTCTCCCTGTCAGAGGAGAAGGTACAGATTTGCGAGGGTGTAGGGCTGGGATGAACCCTGTGGCGCTGGGACGGGATGAGGTGTTAGGGGTGAACTCAGGGGTTTGAGAAGTAAAGGTACAGAGACACGTACTGATGTGTGTGAATTACATGTATATACACATGCATATGTTTCCTAGCTCTGACCACGAGAGGGTCTGAGAGCAGTGACACCCAGAGGCAAGATAAGAATATTTAGCACCCGGGTGTTCGATTATAAATATCACTTCCCACTAAAACAAACTAGGGCTCCTTGGAGAAATGGCCGACTCCAGGGCTGAGGCAAAGATAGCACCTGATGAACCTGAAACATCTTGTTGTGCCAGAAAGTAAGGAAGGGCTCAAGGACGGTGGGGATGTGTCAAAAGGACACAAGGCCAGCTTGAAGGGGCTGCCACTGGCCACATCAGGGACCACTGGAGCATCAAAATAAATAATGATGGTAACAGATTATAACCCATTGAACTAAATGGGAATCCATGAGTCCACACTGGCATAAATGAATGAAGGGAGAGAAGAAAACCTTTTTCTTTACAGTAGAATGCCAACAACAAATGTAAGAAGGAATGACAGGATGACCTGGCAGCCATCACAGAGATAATTAATTCAAGAAGCAGCAACAGACATCAAAACTTGTAGATGAAAGTAGGGTGAGGAAAGGGACTTCACAAAATCTCAGAGTATCTCCCCCCAAGTAGTTGTTAATCCCACAGGGAAGAAAACCCACAACTTTACAGCAGTCACCATCTTACTCAAATAATCCTGTTGACATCACCAATACTGGGCAAACGGACATGGCATGCCTCCTGACAGGACGCCCTGGGAAGCACGCAGCATCACTTCTGTGAGATGCTGGCCCCAGAAGCATAACCTGGGTCACATCACGAGGTGACAGACAAACTGACTGCCTTGTAATTGAAAAACTGTCAAAGTTGTGAGAGTCGAGGCAGTACGGGCAAAGTACTCAGACTGACGGAGTCTAGAGACGGGAGCTGGGAGCTGCCTGCCCCCACTGGATCTTCCTCTCTGTGAAGGAGCTCAAGGAGCAACGAGTGAAACCCGGGCGGGTCTGGCTCTGGAGGAAGGGTACATGGAATTTGTCTATTCAGGAAATCTCAAAAATGGTTTGGAAAGAAGGCTGTGGGAAGGCAAGGGAGTGCCAGATAATTCTCCCGGAGGTGAAGTGTGTTTGAGTCCAACAGCAACAGCCCTGGTATGGGAAGGAACACAGACCCCAGCTTGCCATGGGGTTACCCTTGACCTTGAGATGGCCCCTCTGCCGCTCTCCCTTCCCCAGAGGGCTCCCGAAGGGCCTGTCCAGGTGGGAGAACTCTGGGAATTCCACTGTCGGGAAAGGTCTGGAGGGCAGCAGGATTGAGGCAAGCTGAGGTAGGGGTGGTGGGATGGTGGAGAGCAGGGCATGAACAAAGGCTTGGAGGCAGGACAGGGATGGAGGGGAGCCCGGGTGTGCTGGAGGGCCGTGCTTGAGTGGATGCCGGCTTTTCCTGCACCCGCAGGGCACACGGGACCCCATGCCAGAGCACTGGCCGTTCTCAGGCTCCCCTCCCCCGAGAAAGGCCAGATGGGAAAGGGAAAAGGTGCTGGTGAGGCTGTTGTGGGGCCACTCACCTGCTTTAAATCCCGGCCCCCCCAGCCCCCAGCACCTCTGTGTTCTCCCCGCCTCAGAGCCTGCGCCCACGAGGGGCGGCAGAGGAGGGAAGAGCGGAGGGGTGGGCAGGCTCGGGGGCGGCTCTGCAGTGGGACCCAAGGCCTGGCTGCCCCAGGCTTGGCAGAGACGCACAGCAGCTGCGAGCAAGGAAGGGGGGGGCGGGGGGGGGCTGGGTGGGAGTGTGTGCAGATGTGCCAGCAGGCCCACGTGTGCCACCTGAGGTGCGTGTGTGAGGGGGGCCCGGACGTGAGTGTGCATGAAAGTGTATGTGTAGGGAACCTGGTAGTGAGTGTGTGGGGACCTGGGTGTGAGTGTGCATGAGTGTGTAGGCGTGGGGCCTGGGTGTGAGTGCGTGTGTGAGTGTATGGGGCCTGGGCATGAGCACATGTGAGTGTGTGAGCATCCGGGGCTCTCCCTGCACTGGAACAGGCGCCGTCTAGTGGCCCCAGCAGAAAGCAGCGTGAGGAAGACAGGAAAAGGAAAGTTGACCCTAAAAGATCTGGAAAGAGGCAGCCAAGCCAAGGGCAGAGATGATGGTCAGGGAGTGGGGACAGGAGGAAAGAGGCAGGGAGAGAGTCTGGAGGAGAAAACAAGAGAGGGCCGGATGTGTGCTCCCTTGGGTCCTTGGGGAGCAGCGGGTCTTGGTGGCTCACACTGACCCCCTGCGCACCCCTCTGGGTCTTCTCCAGGCCTCTCCCTCCCCGTCATCTGAGGTGTCCCCTCAGATGACATGGGGCAGATGGGCTTGGACTGGCCTCACACGACACGTCCGGGCTGCCCTGGTCCTTCAGCAAGGGGAGCCTCAAGTCTGCCTTCTGACCACTGCTCTCCAGCCAGCGCTCAGGCTCCTCTGCCCGAGACGCACCCTGACCCCCCATCCTGGGTCTGCAGTCTGCAAGTCCAGAGACAACAGCCCCAGGCACCCATTCCATGCTGGGCACAGGGGTCCCACCCTCAGGAGGCCACCCTTCCACAGGACAAAATGTGTGTGTGTGTGTGTGTAAGCCAGGGTGTGGGACCTGGGTGTGAGTGTGGGACAAAATGAGGCCACATCCCTGCCAGGCCTGGGGGACAGAGAAAGCCATGGGGAGGTCAGAGACAGCTGTGTATGTTTGGTGGCCCAGAGAAGGCACTGATTTTAGTCACAGGGACCAGAGCCCCTGGCCCCCAATCCTTCCTGCGTGAAACTCCTCAGGGTACAAAGTGAGCCTCTGGACGTGTTCCTAGGGAGTGAGGGGCGGCAGGAGGAGCAGGGCAGGCCGAGCACCGGCTCAGTGGGCCAGCCAGACTGGGGCTGGCTGGGCTCTCCAACACGAGGTGGCCCATTTTCAGTGATTCACAGCCTTGAGCGGGAGAGAGAGCCTGGCTGCACGTCTGGGGGCCAGGTGAGAGCCGCACGGAGGCTCAGGGTGCTGGCAGACTTGGGTTGGTGTCTGTTTTTAAACTAAGGAAGTTGTACTTTGGGTGGTTTTTCTTTTTAAGAATCCCCCCAATTCACAAACCTACGGGGGGAAGGTGGCACAAATGTACTGTAAAGAACTCTTGTTCTGATAAAAGCGTTATCCTTTCTAATATTTAGAAGACACCCAAGGATGCAAGGACAAGACCAAACCACCTGCAACTAGTGAGGTCTTCCCTGTCGGTCCCCTTGCTATGCAGATACCTGCACACCTGCATCGACACCTGTGGTTTTAACTGTGGGGCTCCAGCTCTGATGCTAACAGCCCGTGACCTAGAGAAGGAGGTCACAGGCTGGCTGGAATCCAGGGCTTGAACGATAGTACCAATGCCCCTGCCCTGTCTGGGCCTCGTTTTCCACATCTGCAAATGCAAGGTGGCGACACTTGTACTATCAGTGTCCATCAGTGGGGAGACAGGACCAGCCTCCGAGGGCTGTCCCAGGGACCAGAGCTACAGAACCGACCTGGCACCCGCAGGTGCCAGCTAAAAGTCAGCAGCCTCAGGAGGGGCTGAGGCTTTATTTAGTCCTGGACCCTGGCAGCTGCAGTCCCTTCTTCAGCCGCCTCGGCAGGAGGTCCGCCAGCCCCTGCGGGAAATCTCTAGTGATGAGGACTCTCCCCACTCCAGGCAACCTGTTCTATTTTGGGACAGCTCTGACACACCTTTGTGGGCAGTTTCCTCCAAAGTTAAATGACGTCCTTTCCAACACTTTCCAGAACATGGAGAAAGTCAGCAGTGGCGTGAGCTGAAGGCCGTTGCAAAGGTCTCTATCTGGCCCTTGGAAAGGGCAGCATGGACCAGGCCTTCCACACCACATCACCCACATGCATAAAGAAGGCGGAACCCTGGGGCAGGCTCCTCAGTGGGCATATGTCAGAAAGAAGCCCACATGGCTGACCAGCCGGGGAGACCTCAGAGACTGTCTGGACCAATTCTGAGGTACCACAGTGCTCCCTGCTGCATTGCTCACAAAAATGCTAATTTATCGGCCCACGCCACTAAAAAGGCCAGAAGTAGGACCAGCTTCAGGCAGAGCTAGATCCAGGTGGTTGAACGATGTAATTGGGAGTCTCTGTCTCTGGGCTGTGCTTTCCTGCTTGTCGGCTTCACCTGGGGAAGGCTTCCTCCTGGCGTAGCAAAGATGGCCACTTGGTACTTCTTGGCTTTTATTTCACTGGCCACCTTCCTAGGGGTTCTGGAAAATCCTGGGCCAACTCACTGGCCTGACTCAGATCACATACCCATCATTGTGGCCAGGAGCTCTGCGTGCTCCAGACTGGTCAAGCCTGAGTTCCAAGCCCAGGCCTATGGCTTGGTGGAGGGCTGGGGGTGGAGGAGGGTGACCCCAAAAGCACGCAGGGACCACACGCAGAGCAGGGAGAAACAAGTCCCCACCCCGCACCCTGTGTACGTACCACGGCCCTCTGGGAGGCTACAAAACACCGTAACATCAAGTTTTTTTACTCCTAAGAAGCATTTTGGCCCCCTTGGGGGGAACATCACCCCCGTTGGGAATGCATGGGCTAAATGAGGGGGCCAGACACTGAGGCGGCTGACACCCCTGACCCACAGTTGAGGCGCAGAGAGGCAGCTGGGCCCAGCCCTACACTGCCTGCCCCCGCCCCCGACCTATGCACCAGGTGGTCAGCTCGGCTGCCCCAGGGACCACTGCCAGGCAGGGGCCATGGAGGTGAGGGTGACTGGGTCCCAGTTTGGTGGGGAGACAGTCTGAGCCCAAGGCTGGGGGAACCCATGAGGGACGCTTTTCCCAGGAGCTTCCCAGGAGGGGAGTCAGGCCCTGAAGGAGGAGCAGTGATCTGAGGACCCCTGGTGTGGGGCAGTCCAGGCTCTGGGAAGCATGTAAGCAGGACAGGGGGTGTGAAAGTCCGCCTGATGGGGCAGCTGGGCAGCGACAGGTGACGGGCTGTCAGGAGAGGAGGCTGGCAGGCCAGTGGGTGTCAGGAAAGGGCTGTGGAGCTCCATTTCTGAAAGGATCTTGCTTGTGGGTTTATCCACTTATTTACTGCTGCCCCCTCCCCACTAGAAAGAACAGCTCTGGAGGGAAGCAGACCCCATCACATTCCCTCTAGTTCCCTGTCCAGAACAGAGCCTGGCACATGGTGGGTGCTGTGTAAATATTTGGGGAGGGGGAGAGAGGTGTAAAGGCGGATGGACTTGGGCTCCTCCCATCAGCAGTGGGAAGGATCAGGTCTACGCTCTGGAAACCCACAGGGACCACTGGGTGGAGGGCTCCCACGGAGCAGAGAGTACCCCGGAGGCGCTGAGCCCAGTGGGGAGGC
This sequence comes from Equus quagga, assembly GCF_021613505.1. Lineage (NCBI taxonomy): Eukaryota > Metazoa > Chordata > Mammalia > Perissodactyla > Equidae > Equus > Equus quagga. The sequence continues at coordinate 176,484,058 of NC_060268.1, read as the reverse complement.
CCAGGGAGTCCAGAACAATACCCCATCAGCCTGGTCTGGGCTGGGTGGACAAAATGAGACCCACTAGGGGGAAGATGCCACCGGCGGGGGTGGGGGTGGAGATGGGGGTGGTATGCCTAGCCTAACCCTCCCCTGTGCACCCCACACACAGCTGAGGGGAGCCTGAGGGAGGGGAGGCTCCTTCCCACTCGACAAATGAGGAAACTGAGATCCCAGCTCACACCATTAGCAAGTGGTGGAGTGACTGAGACTCATGCCCAGCTCCTTGAGACTCAGCTCTCACTGCCTCCCTCATGACGAGGTCTCCGGCCAGCTAGACTAGATGCCCTCAGAAACAGGAGCCAGGCCCTGGGTCTCCCTACTGCCCTGGTCTTGGCACAGGTGCTCGTGCATGGTGAAGGCAGGGAGAGCCACCGGGTCACGTGGGGTCCAGCCCGGGGCTGCGAGAGGAGGTTGGGGCAAGGGCCTTGCCCCTGGGTGTCCCCACCCAGAGGAGCCCACTGCCACTGGGACTGGGGAGCATGCTGAGATCACACAGGCATGATCTGGGTCCTGCCCAAGGCATAGACGAACCTCAACACAAAAACAAACTAGGTATCGAGTGATCGGCAGAAATAAGAACCGGGTGGGGGCTGGTCCGGTGGCACAGTGGTTAAGTTTGCACATTCCGCTTAGGTGGCCCGGGGTTCGCTGGTTCGGATCCCAGGTGCGGACATGGCACCGCTTGGCAAGCCATGCTGTGGTAGGCGTACCACAGATAAAGTGGAGGAAGATGGGCACAGATGTTAGCTCAGGGCCAGTCATCTTCTTCAGCAAAAAGAGGAGGATTGGCGGCAGACGTTAGCTCAGGGCTAATCTTCCTCAAAAAAGAAAAAGAAAGAAAGAACCGCGTGGAGCTGTGTCTGTGAGCGCAGGCTGGGGCCCCAAGCCACCATCTTCCTTTCTGAGGAAGATGTAGAAACCAGAGACCCCATCAATGGATCTAAAATGCACCTTCCCTGGTATGCTAGAAAACAGCAGCAACAAGGACAGCTTTGGGGGACTCCTCCCCTCCCCTGGCTCCCTGGGCTGGCTCACGCCAACCGCACTGACCATGTCCCTGAGCAACAGCACTCCAGCGAGGGGGCAGCGGTTGTGCCCAGGTCTCAGAGGGGCTCTGCCAGCAGGTGGCTCTGACAGCCCTGGGGGCATCCAGCAGAGCCCTAGTGGCCCAGGTTCATGCCGGGGTTAGAGACCACTGCAGGTGGGCGGCCGGCCCAGCGCCGGACAGCCGGTCCACAGTCCCTGCTGCACTGTCAGCGCAGCGTCCCCCGACTTCTCTGGCCCACTGCAGCCATCCGAGCTGCCCAGACCTGCCTGGCACCCCCTCACCTCCCCCCTACATACAGGAGGTGTAGGGAAGGCTCGGGTTTAGCTGGTTTTAACCACCATGGCAGCAAAGACATGACTTCTGGGGAACCAGGCCCTGGGTGGGGTCAGGTGACCAACTTCCGGGCCTCCCAGGGGCCAGCCCCTGCTCAAGTCACAGCTCATCTCCACTCGGTCCCTTTCCTCGGCCACGGTGAGCACAGGGTAGTTTGAGGAGGGGGCACAATGGGGTGAGGGACCTACACAGTCCTGCGAGTCCCACAGTGGCCACTCTTGCTTGGTGAGACCTGGCCCCGGCTCGGAGCTCCACTGAGACTTGGCTAGCTGGGGGAAGGGGGCAGCAGGGTGTGAGAGCATTCAGAGCACAGACCTTGGAGTCTGGCAAAGAGGGTTCGAATCCCAACTCTGACACTGGCAGGCTGTAGGCCTTGGGCAAGTTGCTCTACCTCACTGAGCTTCCATTTCCACGTCTATAAGGTAGGGTAAGAAGAGGGGCAGCCCCCCAGGCAAGCGAGGTTTGGACGAGCTGGGTGAGACGCAGGGGGCACTGGCACAGGCCCTGACGTGTGAGATGCTCTCTGTGAGGCACCACCCTATTCTTACACCTTCCTTGCCAGCTCGTTGTAGAACAGGAGCCGTGACCCCGGTCCCCTCCTCGGGACATCATGAGGGTGAGAGGAGCGAATGGGAGTGGGAGTCCCAGAGCACACACCTTTGGACATTTGCTCAGGGACTCCTGGAATGTACCAGCCATCCAGTGGGATTGGAGGGCCCTGCTGACCAGTCCTCCCTCCCTGTCCTACCACTCCAGAGCCTTCCAGGACCCCTGAGTTACCTGCAGGTCCCCAAGAGGCAAGTGCCTGGGACTAGGAGGCTGCCGACGGGGTCCTAACTTCGGGGCCACCCCCTAAGCCTCATGGCCTTGCTCTGCAGCCACCTCCTGGCCTCTACCTGGGACCCCCCCAGCCCGGAGCCCACCAGCCCTTGGCCCGCTGGTTTCTCCATGACCCACGCAAAGCCCAGCAGGGCTGTTTACGGTTTGAAGACCATTCCCCTCTTGCCCTGGGCTCGAAGCAGCCTCCAGCAGGGATCAAGAAGGATAATGAGCGTCAGGTACCAGAAAGTGATACTATTCCTAGTTCTGTACCCCTCGACCCCCACAGCTGATCAGAAAGCAGAGAAACCGAGTAGGTTTGGATGAAGCCGCCCAACCCAGGAAAAGCCGGAGGGGCTGAAGGGGGCCGGCAGAGCCGGAGCGGCGGCGCAGGTGGAGCCGGAGGGGCGGGGCCAAGATAGGCCAATCCCACCTTGACAAGCCACTGACCTTGCCACAAGTGTCCCCTCTGCCTCTCCAATGCCCTCCCCTGGGGCCCCTCAGGGTCCTTCTCCAACCTCTCAAGAGGCCCAGGGTCTAGGTGAACTGGTACCCAGCATTGTCCCTGAGACCCCTTGGGACCATAAACTGGGAAGAACACCAGGCTCCCTCCCAGAACAGCCAAGTGGTGACGAGCACGGGAGCGAGCGGGGCTTGGCCCACTGTCGTGCGGGTATAAACAGGCACAGCCGATTCGGGAGAGTCTGGCATTACGTGGTAAAGTTGACCATATGCATGCCCCACGACCCAACAATTCCATCTGTGAGCAGATCTATCCTAGAGGGGCCGTGCCCAGGTGCCCTGGAGGCACGGACCAGAATGCTCCTGGCAGCACTGTGCAGAATGGCCAAACCAGGACCCACCCAAGTGTCCCCTCTGGGAGGGGCAGAGACAGACGTGTCTACATCCTGGAGGACAAAGGGCACACGGCCACAAGGATGAACCAGTGGCACATGTGGTGATTCTGGGTGGATAAAGGTCAGGAGACCAACTCCATCGTGGAGGGAGGCAGACCCACGAAGGAGAACCACAAAGAATACCAAGACATGGCTGTGATCCCGGGCCCCTTGGTCTCCTCAAGGCCAGGGCTTGATGAGGGAATGGGGTCTTCTTGGAGCTGACAATGTCCCAGTTCCTGACCTGGGGGAGCTTCCTTCCTTATTCATGTATAAAGTGTGTATTCAGATTTTATTCACATCACAATTTTTTAAATGGCAAATTTTATGTTATATATATTTTACCACAACAAGAAATTTTTGAAAAATGTTTTTAATGAAAGGAAGTGGCAGAAAGTAGACTGGTGGTTGCCCAGGGCTGGGAGGGATGGAGGGGATCTGGGAATGATGGCTAAAGGGTACGGAGTTTCTTTTTGGAGTGATGAAGTATTATAAAATTGACTGTGGTGAAGGTTGCACAACTCTGTGAATATTTGAAAATCCACTGAATTGTATGGCATGTAAATCATTTCTCAATAAAGCTGCTACAAAAAAAGACACAAGAAAAAGAAGGCATATAGGCTCAAATCTGGGCAGGCCCCCTACTGTGTGACCTCAGGCGAGCTGAGGGACCTCTCTTGAAGCCCAGGAGTGCCCCCGACAACCCGAGCCCACAGTCTCCATCTACCTGCAAGACCGAGGCTGCCTAGCAGGCTGACCAGCTGGCCCACTGACGCATTCCACAGTCAATATTCTGCAGGTTTGTCCCCACTGCCCTCCTCTGACTGGCAGACAGGACTGGAACCTGAGACACCCAGGGGTGAGCCCCCAAGTTTAGCATTAACCCCTTCTCCCCTGCTGGACCAGCTTGGATGCAGCTGGGGTGGCAGCTGGGCCTGTCTCCAGTTTGTGCCTGGCCTACTGCCCCACCTGAAGGTGCCCAGGGCTTCCTCCCCAGCCAGGAGCATCTCCCAGCGTCCCAAGGCTCAGGAAGTGTTCATCCACGAGGGCAGGAGATTCTGCTCAGTGCACACGTGGCAGTGCTGTGACATGACACAGGGATGGAGGGCTCCTGATTCCTGTGTCTGCTGACCTGGGCCACCACCCCCAACCCCAGCCCTCATAGCTAGCACTGTGCCTGCTGAAAAATTAACACCCAGCTCACTCACTTCCCTCAAACACTACCTGGCACTAGAAGTAAAATCTATTTCATTCCAAAGAGAAAGCAGAGCCTCTTCGTAAGAAAAACTTTGAACTCAGTGGCTGCAAAGCCACGGGAGCCCCAGGGGGATGCTGGCAGTAGCTGTTTCAGGGTGCATCTGAGTCGGGCTCTGGGGTAGTTCCAATCCAGTCTCCAGTTCCTCTGTCAAGTTCTCTGCATCCCCTCATCTTCCAGCCTCTGTAAGGTGGCTGGAATCCCAGATTTGTCAGCTGCCCCACTGGGCAGAAAGTGCCCAGCAGAACCCGGGCCCCAGCTAAGCTTTGGGGCAAATGGAGCCCCGAGCCCCAGCCCAGGAGGGGCCCTTGGGAGGACATCTGGAATCCCGGTCCCAGGAAACTTTCCCTCTCGAGTCCAAAAGGGCAAACTGTCAAAAATGTTCTGGGCTCATAAACCATCTTCCAACCTTGAGTAAATAGCAAGAGAAAATCCAATGCGGGCTCCGTGTAGCTGGTTTATTTATACAGCAACTACACAACTGGAGGGGACTTTCAGTGACACCTATGACTGTGCCTAAGAACCCGGGTGCCGGCTGTGGTGTGCAGCGTGGAATGGGGAACAGAGTGATGTGGGGACAGTTCAGGGTGACACTATCCCGTCTGTGGCATGTCCCCAGGAGGGGCCAGGTGGGGACATACGGAGGTATGAAGGCTCTGTCACACATGCTGCCAGCTACTCCTCCTCCACTGGGGACAGACAGGCCGTCTCAGAACTGGGAAGAGTGTCCCTTGCCTGAATTTTCCAGAATGGGGTACACAGGAGCCAGCCCCGGCCCCCATGGAAGATGAGGCCTGTCCCTCAGAGAAGGAGGGAGAAAAGGAGGGGGGCTACAGTGCCCGGGAGTGGGGGCACCGGTCCGCCCAGCCAAGCTGCCCATCAGTCAGCCATGGAGCCCTGCCTGGGCCCTGAATCGAGGCTGGGACCGTGACTGCTATGGCTGCAGAATGTGACCACAAGGACAGGATGTTCCCAGTAGGGAAAAGGTGGTGGCAAAGGCACCCAACTAGGGAAGGAGAAGTCGGGCTCCAGCCCAACCTCTGCGAACCGTCACGAGGTGGCCCTGGGCCAGGTTTTAGCTGTCTCATCTGAAAAGGCCCCTGGTAGTGCGCAAGCCAGCACCCTCTGGGTCTCCAGGACACACTGGGACCAGAAAGACTTGCCAGCAATGGCCACAGGGCCCCCAGTGAAGGAAACACCCTTGTGTGTTTGGAGCCTGTGGTCAGGGTGGGATCTCAAGGAGTGTGGAGGAGTAGCAGCCTCCTGGCCTCAGGCTGGAGGACGGTTCTGCCAACAGACCCAATGCGTCAGACATGCCAGGAACAAGGCAGGTGGGCAGAAGGCCCAAAAGGCCTTCACCTGCCAGCCAGGTGAGGGCCGCACCCTGGCTGGGCTGGACTTCCAAATAGAGCAGGTATGAAAAGAAAGCTTTGTGTCGTTCCATCCACGGCTCAGGTCGCCTGCTGGGCGGGGGCAGGTTTGCAAGCCGTCTGCCCTGTGAGCCTCTCCTGCCCGAACGTGTGGGGTTGGCATAGTGACCCAGCCCTCTGGGCAAAGTGCGAGGCCCCTCCTGCGAAGGAGCTGAGCCTTCCTGGCGGGGCAGGCCCTCGAAGCCCTCCTTCCCAAGTTGCGGCCGCCCTGTGGCCTCTCCAATTCTGAGGCTTCAGTCTCCTCTCTTTGGGCCATTTTGTGATAAAAGCAGAAAGAGGCAAGGGGGATGAAGACATGGAAGGTCACAGGGAGATCTCACAGCCACGGGCAAGTCCAGATCTCACACCCACCAGCAGACATCTGACTGGCTGCCTCAGAAACAGAATCGTTCATGTGTGTGTGCAAGCACATATGTGTGCATGTGTGTGCACAACTAGAAGACACTGGCCTAAGGGGGCATCCTCAGCGGGGCCATCGGGAGGCCCTATGTCACCCCCTCCAGCCTCCCTCCCTTTCCAGTGCTACAGACTGACAGTGCCCAGATTCGCACTCGGCTCAGCCTCCCCATCCTGCCCTGGGCCTCAAGCCAGCAGAAAAGCCCGGTGGCCCCAGGTAAGCGCCAAACCCACTCACCGCACAGCTCTCTGCACCTCTGCCCATGACAAGGCCATCCTCCACGCCCCCCAGCCCCCAATTCAGCCAAGGCTAGCCCAAGGCCATCAAGAGAGGACATGGGACCTTCCAAGGCCAAGCTGACCCATCCAGTGACCCTTGGCTCCTGTGAGGCCACGCAGGGCCTCTCAGAGGAGAGGTCCTAGCACACAGGAAGGAGACACCTTGCTCGCATATGGGACACAGCCTCTGCCCCTGCCTGGCTTACGTCCTGTGCAGACATGGGCCATGCTGACCTCCAAACCCAGTGCTGCCCGCTCAACAGAGGGGCGGAGAGCTCCAGGGGTGGGCCAGGACAGCCCGGGAAGGAGCTGCCCGGAAGGGTGGAAGGAAGGGACGCTGCTCAGTGGCAAGGGTGCTGGCTGACTTCTGAGGCTGTTCACCAGCCCTGAGCCAGACACACATCTGCAGAGAGACAATGCAGGGTGCCACGGAGGCCTCTGTGGATTTCCCACCTCTTAGGGGCTGCAGAGCACACAGCCGGTCTGGCCAGCTGGCCATGCCCTGACCAGGGTACGGTCCACGCTCCAAGAGTGCCATCTGCAGGGAGAAGGGGGCAGTGCAGGGGCCCCTCTGTCCAACAGAAATGCACCGAGCTCTGATGTGAGCCGAAGAGGCAAGCTAGAACTTTCTAGTAGCCACATTAACAAAGATAAAAATATCAGCACTTCAACATTTCAATGTAATTAGTACAAAAGATTATGAATGAATGAGCTCTTTCACATTCTTTTCCTCCCACTCAGTCTTTGAAATCTGGTGAGTAGTTCACATTTCCAGCACATCTCAATTAGGACCAGCCACATTTCAAGCGCTCAGCAGCCACCTGCAGATTGTGACTACCGTACCGGACAGCTTGGCCTTATATAGTGGCCAACGGCAGAGACGTCTCCCGCCTGCTTTCTCACACACAGAACCCGGCCTCCTGCTCTGCTGGGTGACCTCCCCCGTGGGTGGCTCACTGGCTACCTTAACTGAGCGACAGTTCTCCTCCCTCCATCCTGCATAGTTAACAAAGCAGATTTATGTCCTTACAAACAAGCAAATCAAAAGATCTGAAATTGGGGCCAGCCCGGTGGCACAGCGGTTAAGTTCGCAGGTTTCACTTCTCGGTGGCCCAGGGTTCGCCGGTTCAGATCCCAGGTGCGGACATGACACTGCTTGGCACACCATGCTGTGGTAGGCATTCCACGCATAAAGTAGAGGAAGATGGGCACGGATGTTAGCTCAGGGCCAGGCTTCCTCAGCAAAAAAGAGGAGGACTGGCAGTAAATTCAGGGCTAATCTTCCTAAAAAAAAAAAAAAAAAAAATCTGAAATTTTAAATACCATCAAGAAAAGAAAAGCCTCATCTTCTCCACTCAGGACTAGGTGGTTGTATCTGAAAGTGAGACGGACATCACCATCCATCATCACCTCACCTTTGCTGAGGGCTTGCTGGGTGCCAGGCAGGAAAGAGGACTTACATATAGTATCTCCTTAGGTATTTAAAATTATGAAGAACAGTCATGAAAATAAGCCATAAAACATCGTTCAAGAAAAAAGTCGGTTATGAAATAATATAATCCCTTTTTGTAAAAAGAAAAAACCAAAATATTAGCCACATGTTTATCTACACAGAGAAGGCAGTCTGGAAGGATTTGGCCATCCATTAATGGGGTTTCTCTCTCCGGGGGACAGGGTCATGGGAGACTGAAAAGTGCCAACCCTGGTGGTGTATGGTGGGATACAGCCTCGCACACACCCCCTGCCCACTCGTGGGCTTCCCCACTGTGTGTGTGGGCCTTCTTCAGAGTCCCAGCAACCTAGAAGCCTTCTTGGGGCCTAGGGCAGGGCCAGTACATTCAGTTTACAGGGGCGCAGCTTAGGCTGGCCAGAAAGACCCCCAAGTGAGTTCACATTCAATTGGGACAGATATGTTTTCTCCCCAAGAAATCAGAAATCCTGTGCAAAACACCGCATAGTTCTCACTCTTCACCTCCTTCAGAGCCACACCGCTGTGTTTTCAATAAGGAGGTGTCCCTCCTGTGTTTATCAGTCACTGATGCTCACTGAGCAGGTGCTGGCTGCTGGGCTGGGCTCCTGATGGGATAGTGACCCTGGGGCGGCACCACGAGCCAGGCAGCACTGAGGAACAGCATTACCCAAAGGGCGCCCAGTCCCACTGCTCAGCAATAGGACTGGGCCCTGCAAGTTTGGGCGAAAGGCGAGATTAGGGACCTTGGGGCCCCCAGCTGGCCTCCTGGAGAGAATGTTTCTGAGGTTTGTGAGTGGGGTCTCCCTCCTCAATTAGGCCAGACATGGCAGAGGGGACTCAGGAAACCCTTCTTTGAGGACCTGGGGAAGAAAGAAGCTCCATATTTCAGGCATGCCAGGGGCTCCAAGAGGGCCTCTAGTGCTCTGGGATGGTCTAGGAGGTGGGTTCCAGAACTTTCTGGCCCCAAACCCCAGGTGCACCGAGACTTCCTCACTCACCTTATGTCCATCTACGGCCCCAAACCCACAAGTTCTTTGGGTCCCTCACATAGGAGAGGGGCCTCAGAGTGAGAGCCAGCCCTCTAATATATTTCTCTGACCCTGTCTAAGCAGATCGCTAGGGACACAGGTAACAACCCCTCCCTCCAAATCCAAGGACCCCTGGGTAGCCATGTTTTAACCAAGTCTCTCCAGCATCCAGAAAACTGTCCTTTCTCTGAATGGCCACAAACGATACTATCTAGAATAAGGCAAGACAACACTGACATGTAAGGCACTCTCAACAGCCAAGCGAGCCAGAGCCGGTCACCACAGGGCACCCCCATGCGCCCGCAGCGCCCGACCCCCAACAGGCGCCCATCAGCGACCTGCTCACGACCAGGCTGACTTTTGACCAAGAAAAGACACAAGCTCCTCTGGAGGCGGTGGTTCAGTTCCAAGCGTCCCTGACTGAGGATTGTCACCTCTGGATTCTGTGTCTCTTGCAGATCAGAGAAGTCGGGGCAGAAGGAGAAAGAGGGTGACGAGGCGGGCAGAGCGCCCACAGCAGTAACCTGCAGGCGCATGCGCAGCGGAGGATCCCACCGCCCTGCCGAAATGGGGCAGCTCTAGTCCCGCCAGACTGGCTGCCGGCGGGGCCTGCGACGCCGGAGCCTTTGTTTTTGTGTGCGGTACACAGCTATGCACAACCTGGTTTCGAAACTCGGACCGGATTAAAAGCTGCTTTCCCTTACCACTCTCTGCTACAGGAGGACAGGCAGGCCCGTCCTTAGAGCACAGTTACGTCAAAGTCAGCAGATGCCCACATATTGCTCTTCTACTTGGAAAGAATAACCCTCTCTATTTTGAAGAACAAAACAGAAAAACGTGGCCACCCTCGGAATCCACGGGGCAGGCAGGCTGAGGAACCAGGCCGCGCGGCGACTCACCTGAACTTGCCGGTCCGCACCTGCAGCGCCCTCATTCCACACCGCTGGGCACCGCCCACGTCGCCCACGATATCGTCCCCAATCATGATAGCCTGTCAGACAGCGAAATGCACTCAGAAAAGGTGGCAGAAGGGTTTTATTCCTGTGCTCCTTCATCCTTTCTGGCATCATAAACTGCTTGACTTGATGTTTAAAACCACCATAATACAAATTAAACAAAGTAATATTGTCATTGCACTGATTAAAAGTCAACTCACCTTGAATATGTCTCCCACTGCCCCCCATGGGCCGACACTCTGAATGGTGCATATTTAGGCCATTTAAAATCGATCAGCAGACATCAACGTGATATGGTGCCCATGACACGTGACGAGGCTGACACTGTCTCGCCTCCACTTGAACATAAGCTGAATTCTACCTGCAGCTCAACACCGTGTAACCAGGTTATTTTGCCAACTGTTGTTTTTGTGAAAACTAAGTAAATCTCTTTCTCTTTTTTGAGTTCATAATAGTTTACATCAATGTGAGGTTTCAGTTGTACATTATTGCTTGACTGTCACCATATAAGTGCTCCGCTTCATCCGCTGTGCACCCCCAACCCCCTTCCCCTGGTAACCACTGAACTGTTTTCTCTGTCCATATGTTTGTTCATATTCCACATACGAGTGAAATCATCTGGTGTTTGTCTTTCTCAGTCTGGCTTATTTCGCTTAGCATAATTCCCTCTAAGTCCTTCCATGTTATCGCAAATGGGATGAATTTGTCTTTTTATGGCTGAGTAGTATTCCATTGTATGTATATACCACATCTTCTTTATCCAATCATCATTCAAGGGGCACTTGGGTTGTTTCCATGTCTTGGCTATTGTGAATACTGCTGCAATGAACATAGGGGTGCATATTTACTTCAGATTGTTCATTTTAAGTTGTTTGGTTAGATACCCAGTAGTGGGATAGCTGGGTCATATGGTATTTGTATTTTTAGTTTTTTGAGGAATCTCCATACTGTTTTCCATAGTGGCTGCACCAGTTTGCATTCCCACCAGCAGTGTGTGAGGATTCCCTTCTCTCCACACCCTCTCCAACATTTGTTATTTTTAGTCTTAGTGATTATAGCCATTTTAACAGGCGTAAGTAAGGTGGTATCTTAGTGTAGTTTTGATTTGCATTTCCCTGATGATTAGTGATGCTGAACATCTTTTCATGTGTTCATTGGCCATCAAAACTAAGTAAATCTCTTGGCAAATCTTTGTAGCCCACAATTTAGAAGGTTTTACTTTCAACAGTGGAGATACTACTTATAAAAAACAAAATAACATGCAAATAAAAATACACACACACGCACAGGAAATGCTCATAGCCTGGATATCATTTCAAAAAGCGGCCTTTGGTATATGTATTCTCCCACCTGAAACAACTAGAAAAGCAGTTAAACTATGAAACGACGGTTTTCAAGACACTGGGCATCAAGTGATGAAGGACGATTTCTGCGAGTCAGGAAACCAGTGAACCAAGGAACCCTGCGACTCCCCACTTACTCCCTTCAGAGCTTCTAGACGCACAGGGAGGGTGGAGCCAGGTGGAGGCTGGCACACTCCCTGAATTGAGGAGATGGAGCCAAGAGCTGGGAGACCTGGACAGCCGGCGTTGGTAGGACAGAGTATCTGGGAGAGAGGGCTACCCAGAGAGGAATGCAGAGATCTGCAGAGGGTCCCCAAATGATGCGGCATTCTGCCAACTGCTGATCAGCACGTGCGAGCAAGGAAACCATCCAAGGCTAGGGAAAGCAGCACACTGAAAAATGAAAGAAAACAGTGCCTGGACCTCACACAGTGTTGAGAATCAGGCCTGTTCCCACCAGCCAGACTGGAAAATCTCATCATTCACAGGGCACTGGGTAGCCTTCTCAGAAGCATCCTGCCTCAGGAGTGGTGAATAACTGGCCCTAGACTAACCTCTGCTCGGGTGCTGCCTCCCAAATCTTAAAATCAGACCTGGAAGGATCAAACTGTTTCCAAGTAATTTAACTGCCTCCCACAACAAAGCTCAAAAACATTTATGGGCATACGAAAATATCCAGCAGCCCTAAACGTAAAATTCACAATGTCTGGTATGCAATTAAAAAAAATGATCAGACACACAAAGAAGACAAATATCACACATAATGAGAAAAATCAATCGAAACTGACTCAGAGCTGACACAGATGTGAGAATTAGCAGACGAGCGCATTACCTCAGTTACTGTAACCACATTCCATATGTTCCAAAAGTTAAGCAGAGACATGGAAGATAAAAGAAAAGATCCAAATCAAGCTTCTAGAGATGAAAACTACCCGACTGCCCGACTGGTAGGATGTCTGGAATGAAAAATACACTGGCTGACAATAATTCCAGATTAGACAGTGCAGAAGAAAAGATTAATGAACTTGAAGGCAGCAATAGAAACTATCCAAAATGAAACACAAAGAGAAAAAGTAATTTAAAAAAAATGAACAGAGCATCAGCAAGCTATGACATGACTCTAAGGGGCCTAATATGCATGTAATTGGAGTCCCTGAATGCTAGATGAGAGAGGAGGAGACAGAAACAATATTTGGGGAAATAAAGGCTGAAAAACTTCCAAACGCAATAAAAATGATAAATCCAGAGGTCCAAGATCCCAACCAACACCAAACACAAGAAACACGAAGAAAAGTACATTAAGGCACAACATAAACCAAATTGCTGAAAACCAGTGACAAGGAGAAAATGTTAAAAACAGCCAGAGAAAAAGAGATGTTATGTACAGAGAAACAAAGATAAGACCTCAGATTTCTTGTTGAAAACAATCAAGTGAGAAGACAGGGGGCACCCTCTTTCAAGTACTGAAATGGGGGAAAAACACCAACCTGGAATTCCATACCCAGCAAACCTATCTTTCAAAAACATGTGAAATAAAGATGTTTTCAGATATCTGCAGCTAAAAGTCTTCCTCACCAAGAGATCCACACACAAGAAATGTGAAAGGAAGTCCTTTAGGGAAGAGGACCATGTTACTAAATGGAAAGATGGATCCACAGAAAGGAATGGAGGGCCTCAGACAGGGTGACGCATGGGCACGTGTTGACCTTTCTGCCTGCTTATGTCCCTACATCTCCTGGCCAACGCCGACCGGTCTTTCAGGACTCAGCTCAGGGCATCACCACCTTTCAACTCCCTGGCCGGTTCTGGGGCCCTCCAAAAGTACACTCTGATTACCCCCAGCAAGGCATGCACCTGACTGCATTATACTGGCCCTACCTCTTATCTCACTCCAGAATGCGTGAGCTCCCTGAGCGTGGGGCCCTGTGCTGATAACTGGCACTTAGCTGACGACCAACAAAAGCTTAATGAGTGGATCAGTGTTCTGCACTGAGGCATGGCTGTCCGTGTCTGGAGACACTCGGGGGGCATGGCCAATAGGACTTCTCATTGGTCACCAACAAAAAGAGTTGGGGGGTAGGTAGTACAGTCCACTTCAGTCTTGCTGAAACTTGAGTCCGTACTGGGTCTCCTTTTGCCATATCAACAGGAATTGTCAATATTATTGTTTAAATTGATTCATACTTTTTTACATAAATGTATTTTTAAAGGAAAAAAGAGCAGCCTCCCTCACTCAACTACCACAAAAAGCTGATTAAAAGCTTCGAAATATTTTCAGGAGATTCTGCCAGGGGAAGAAGACTCGAACACCTCAGACACCAGATGTGTTCCAGATCTGCTCTCCAGCCCAGTCAGGAACTTCCCTGGTCGGAGGCCAGACAGGCCTGAGAAACCAGACTCCTATGACAGGGTGAACGTCCCAATGTTGCTGGGACAGCAGCTCTGAAAGCAACAGTTACTCCACAAGCTTCCTCTCTGGAACTGAGATGCTAGGCAGGGCTGACCGATGAATAAACACACAAACCAAAATCAAGGAAAATCAAAATGAAGACCATGAGGCACTCACAAGTGGGAGTGTCTTACCATGAGTACGGACCCTGCCTGCGAGGACTGAGTCCAGATAGAACTGCCTTCCATCTCGGAGTGGGGGGTAGGGGGTAGTGGAAACAGAGACAGGCCCTGTGTGACCAGCAGAACGAACACACAGAGCTCAAGTCTCAGACGGGGCCAGAGCAACTAGGCTCAAATCCCAGCTCGGCTCTTTGCCAGCTCTGTGATCTTGGGTAAGCCTCCTCTTCAACCTGAGAATGGGTATAACTGGTGTGGTGTTTAAAGGAGATCATATAAGTTAAGCATCAAGGACAGTGCCTGGACATAATAACTTATCTATACATGTTTAAAAGGAAAAAAAATATTGGGAAACGTTCTGTTAAGGAAACTCCTAGTCTGGCCCTGTTGGAGACAGTCCACAGTCTTTACAACGGCACTCCATCCTCCAGTGACCCAGCACCTGGGTATCCTTTGTGTGCCAGGCAGGAAGGACAAAATCAGTGAAAGAGACACTGTCCTCACCCTCGTGAAGCTCCCAGTTAAGTGCAGAAGGCAGATGTTAACCAGATAATTTCACCGACACATAGCCAGGCCCTGTGACAAAGCACAGGGAGGAAAAGTGCAGGAAGCTGTGAGTCCTGACCTTGTGGGTTGGTGGTGGTCAAGGAAGGCTTCCTGGAGGAGGTGAGGTTTTGAACTTCAAAACCAGGGGTCAACCAGGTTAGGGAGTGTAGCAAAAGGGGTAAGAGCATTCCAGGCAGGGGACACCACACATCTGCTAACTACCCATCTGCCCCCATTCACCAGAGAAGGCCACACAATGAATTCCAAAAAGCACAGGCTAATAAGCCTGAAGCAACTATCCTTGGAAACATCTGCTGAATAGGCCTTCAAATAACTGGAGGAATCACGAGGATCTTCTGGAAAAGGACAAAGACTAAGCTGGTGCCAGGTAAATACGAGGCTTTTCTAACCATCAGCCCGGGATACCTTGGGGGTAACAAGACCCATCACTTAATCATGTTCAACAGAGGCCAGAGGGACCTCCATCAGAGAGGCCACGGGGACACTGGCCGAGGGAGAAAGCCTGGAGGAGCTGGACAGCGACCAGCAGTGCTGAGGACTCTGCCCACTGCAGGCAGCCACAGCCCCTGCGGGACACAGGAGGCACCTCAACAGCACTGTGAGCCTCCCCAGTGAATAACGGAAACTTCGTGCATTTCACCCGTTTTCTCTGACCTTTTCTCCATCTAATCCCATGTTTACCAAAGTGAGTTATGCATCCTGGTGATATACTACTTGCTTTTTGGTAGAACAAGAACATACATTTTTAATGTACGTGTTTTGTATTTATTTTTAGAGTAATCTATTTCTGGTAAGTGAGTGATTCTAGTTTTCCATTTATAGTAGTGATCAAAAGTTCTTTTAAAATACATTTATTTAAGTTTAAAAAAAAAGAATCAATTTAAAGAAACATTAAGTATATAATAGCACCAGTAGCAAGATTTTTTTCTAGAATGACGGATGTCGGAGAAGACACTACCAAATCCAAATCTGTGTGTTTATCAAGCTGCCATACATCTGTGTGGAAATCATCAATCACCAGAGGAGACAGCCAGAGGCTACGTGTGTTCCCTGACGTGGGACCAGCAGCAGAGCCCGCTGCACACACAGGCGATTCTAAGGGTGCATGTGAAGCCAAGGTCACCCGAGCAACCGCACGGCTCACCTGGGAGGAGAGGGCTGGAGCAGGAAGGCCCCGGCGCCTGGGCCAGCCGTACACGCCAGCATGAGATTCTACTTTGCCCTTCTCAAGAAGGTGTCTTGGAACCTGAACATTCACAGTGTTCCGGCTTAGGCCCCTGTCCATTGCTGCCAGAGGCTCCAGGGGCCATTCTGCTAGAAGGTTCCTTGGAAATGAAACGGGTCTTCCCATTATTACATCAGCACCTTCCGTGCTTCTGGTGAAAATAAAACATTGTGCACATGCACACGTGCGTGCACACACTAAGGCAGCAGAAATTCTTCCCCCTCAGAATAGAGACTCCCAGAGCTTCCCTGATGAGGACACTTGTTGATGTGGCCCACGGAGATGGAACCAGAGGGACCCAGGCCCTTGGAGGAAGAACTCGCATTGAGGAGCAGCAGCTGTGGTTCCGCATGACAAACTGATGCCAAATCCAGGCAGAGCCCCACAGCGTGTGTGGTGGGGGGGCGCGGGGCGTGGGATGCTGGGGGTGCAGCTGCCCGGAGCAGCGAGGCCTGTCTGGGCCAGCTTGTGGGCTCCGCATACCAAAGTGTGCTCAGGCCCCTGGGGATTTCACAGATTTACTATCGGTCAAGGGCAATAATCACGCAAGGAGGAGCAATTATTGCCAAATCATTTAGGATTTAAAAAATCATTGGCAAGAAGATAGAGGTCAGGAGGTGCGCTGCCGGGGGAAATAAAAAAACCCCACCTGTCAGGCCTGGGTTGCAGTTCCTTTCTGACTGCAATATGGTGAAAGGAAGACAGAGACACACGGGGAGGTCGGACTCCCACAGAACAAGGAGAGCAGAGAGCTGGAGGGGGCACCACAGCCCTTCAGGCAGCTTTTTTGGTTTGGGTTCAAAAAGCCTCCTTGGGGTCGGCCCAGTGGTGCAGCGGTTAGGTTCTCACATTCTGCTTCGGTGGCCAGGGGTTCATCCGTTTGGATCCCAGGTGTGGACATGGTGTGCCTGGGAAGCTATGCTGTGGCAGGCGTCCCACATATAAAGTAGAGGAAGATGGGCATGGATGTTAGCTCAGGGCCAGTCTTCCTCAGCAAAAAGAGGACTGGCAGCAGATGTTAGCTCAGGGCTAATCTTCCTCAAAAAAAAAAAGAAAAAGAAAAGAAAAGAAAAGCATCCTTCTTAAATATCTGTCTGCCAGCCAGTCTCCTCTTCCCCATCCAAGGTGCAGGGGCAGCACCCACTCTACAGATGGTGATGTCTGGGAGTACAAAACTTCCAGCACCAAAGAGCTTTCCCAAGAAAGCCCACAGTCCACAAGTTTCCTAGTTATCCCGGGACTCTGCCAGGAGGAGGACTTCCTCTCACGGGCAGCAAACAGCAGGGCTGGGGCTGAAGGGGCACCAGGCTCAGTCTGTACCTCAGCCCTGAGGGGCACGCACCCACAGGGAGAGGCCTCAAGATGACAACCAGCACTAGACCTGCAGCCTGCAGCCCAGAGGAACCCGGGCCCCGCAGACTCCTGGAGACGCCTCCTGGCTAAGGAATGTGCACAAGGAACAACGTCAACACAGCCAAACTCAAAGACCACTATTCTATAAAAAGTAAGAAACAGGCGTGTACGCGAGGATGCGGGGAAATGAGCACTCGTATGTGCAGCTGGTAAGGACGCGGACTGATACCTCCTTTCGGAAATGGAAACAGGCACTGAGCCTCATGGCCCCACAACCACCCCACGAGGACTGCTAAACAAATAATCAGGAATATAGAGAAGGATGTATATACAAGGGTATTCACCTGGGCTGCGTATGAGAGGAAACTGGAAGCAATTTACATGTCCAGTAGGGCACTGGCAAGGAACGCTATGGCAGGCCGTGATGCAATACTACATAGCCACGAAAGTTACTTAAAAGAGCTTCAATAAGGAAAAAGGAAATTGCTTTCAATAGAATATTAAGGGGGGAAGGTCAGGTTTCAAAAAGCAGATACAGAATTATCCCAATTTTGTGTTAAAAATGACGTATATACAGACACAAAGAAATTGAAAAGGTTAAGCATGATTTGCATTTTTCTAGGTTAGTGGAACAATGAATGGTTTTGGGGTTTTTTCCTCGTACTTTCTGAGTTTTTCCTATCTCCTTTAATGAACATGAGTTACTTCATAATCAGATAAAAACATACGTGTGTTTTGAGGACAAGAAAATAAAATCTACCCAAAAATGCTCTAGGAGAGAAAATGTCTTAGGAAAAGTGAAGACATGAGGTTTTAAAGATACTCTATGACTGAGATGAGCACAAAGACAACCTCAGAACAGGAATTTCCAGAAGCTCCCGTCAGTTTCAGACCCACTGTTGCGGTGTCACTGAGCACTCCTAGCCTGCGATCTCCCGGTGCTGGAAGCTCACACTGGCCCAGCCAGGGTCCCTAAACCAACACCCTAAGACCATGCACACAGCTGGAGGGGCGAGACCTGGGCCAGCAGAGGGGCTCAGCCAAGAGGGGCAGGGGATGGGCTATCCATGGACATTCTTGAGGCAGAGGCGGCCACGAGAGAAATGAGAGGCCCCAAGCGGCCCCATGTAGACATTCACTCCCCACACAGGCCTCTGCACCCGGGGAACAGGCTGTGCCCAGAGCCCCACAGCTGGGATTAACACCCTGAGAACCAGGGAGTGGACGATGAGGCCCAGTCCATGTTTTATGCCACCTTTGGATAAACCTACAAACCTTGCCCCCATGTCCAACAGGCCAACCTGAGGGCACTTACCCTCACCATCCAAGACCTTGTCTAACTTTATTTTCTATAGTTTATGTTCTGCCAACAATATACATTTTAATATTTTTCAAAATAGAAAATGATATTGTACTACTAACTATGCCTTTTCAAACTTCATTTCCCAAATCTAAAAATTCCACTGGCCTCTCCTTGAGAACTGGGGTACAGCAGAGCCCTGGAGGGGACTGGGTCCCGGCCTCACTCCTCCTACTCCAGCAGAGTAATCTCAGGTTCGATGCTAGACTTTTCCGTGACTTCTCCAGGGCTGTGGTTCTCCACTGGGGGCGGTTTTACTCCCCGGAGGACATCCGACCAAGTCTGGAGACATTTGTGGTTTCACAACTGGGGGAGGGGGTTGCTACTAAGCATCCTATAACGCACAGGACAGCCTCCCACAACAAAGAATGATCTGGCCCCAAAATGTCAACAGTGCTGAGGGTGAGAAATCCTTCCCTAAGCTTAGCATGGAAATGCAAGTACCTGCAACAGGGGATTGGAGAAAGGATCTCATGAAATAAATGGGTCAGTGACAGTACCCAGGTGTGCTGTGCCCAGCACACGTGGGGCTCCAATTATTCTAGGTCCTTCCTCTCTCAGCCTCGGGCTCCTCATCTGTGAAACGGGCGCCCAGCTTGGCTGCCCCAGGCTGCCTCCTGTGCTAACTAAGCACTCCGGCTTCAACAGTCCCAATTTCCATTAAATCTGCACAGTTTACAGCTGATGGAACTTCTTATGATTACGGAAAACTGCCAAAACCTTCACAGCATTTGGGCTTCACTACAAAGCTATTAAACCACCCACTGATTCAGAAGCCTTAAACCAGGAGAATTAGGTATTTCTACAAGTAACCTTTAAGGAACGTTATTCTTTGCTTTTATTAACAAATTGTAGAAAGGGCCTGGTTACCTCTAAGAAGTTTGAAGTTCCAATCTATTAAGAGTAATACTGGCAATTCGTTATTTTTAGGCGACAGAGGGAAGGTTAAAATGAAAATTGGATTTGGGGAGTTATATCCATTCCGAGAGCAGGCTGGAAACTCAGTGGCAAGGAGCAAGCCTGGGTCTGGGAAGAAGCGGTTATCAAGGGAAATGACTGGTGATAACTTTATTGATTAAAGCGCCTTGAAAAATTTAAGGTTTGCCACAGCCTGGCACTTCGACAGCAAGATAGCCACTCACCGGCATTTTTCATTAAACAAAAAAAAAAAGAAGAAGCAGGAACAGAGAATTGTTACCTTGTGCATAAGACGCAGTTCATTTGAAATGGCCTTATTTTGAAATACTGCTTTAAAATGTCTACACATCCTGAGGCTCAAATAACATCAACGAACATTTTAGAAAAACTGTGGGGCGGGAGTGTTAAGAACCTGTAATTGCTGCTCAGCTGTCTGTCAAGGGCAGAGACGAAAATGACATTTGAGGGTGAAAGGGAGTGATCGCGTGGGAGGTAAATAAGATTCAGCTTTGCCACGTGCTCAGAGCCACAGAGAAAACCATTCCTTAGCTACTCAGGGCCCCAGACGCTGCGATGGACCGGACAGCACAGGGGCCACAAGCCCGGCAGACACAAAGACCAACTGCCAGGAATCCAAAAGCAGCCGCCAAATGAGAAGCCCGGATAACCTCACCCCGATAAGGGCGTGGGCTCCTCCTCGGGGTGTGGGGAGGGCAGTCTCTCATTCAGAATGTAAATGACGCCAACTGTGAAAATCCTGGAAAATGTCAAACAGGGAAAAAAAGTCAGGGGAAGAATCACGCACGGCTAACCTACCCAATACAGCCGAGGATGCCGTCTGGGTCTTCGGTTCCTGTGGTCTCATTTCCTAGCAGTGGCGGTTTATTGCTTTTGCTGTTTGAGATGGTTGTCACACTGCTTATGTAATTCTAAATACTGGTTTTTTAACTCACATTACATTAGCCTTTCTGCTACCCGATCACAAGTTATCTTAAGACTTTATTCTCTCTTAAACTCATCCTATGAGTAGGATGTAAATATATATATAGTTGTTTACATGTTAAAAATGGAAAGATCAGCCATGAGATATATAAAAATGGCTCCCTATAAGATGGGTGGGAAGAGAACATAAGGAAGAGCACAGAAGTAGACTTCCTTGAATACATCTCGTTTTATGGGTTTGATTCTGGAACCACATAAATATCTTACATATCGATAAAACAAATTTAAATGGTGAAAAACCAATTCCCTAAAAACGAGAAGTAAAGTGAATTCAAGGAGGTCCTGTTGGTACATACGATCCAGAAAGGGACTATTCACAGCAGCTTTAAAATACAGTAAATCTCTAGAAGGATATGCTCTAAGCAAAAAAAAGAGCTGTGAAAAAAGAAATCTTAAACAGCACGGGTGACCAGCCTCACCACTCCCGGCCAGCAGTCACGACAGCAATGCTGGGTACACAGCCCGGTCCACGGGCGCGGCAAGCACAACTCGCCCCAGTCCCCGAGGCACCGGGAGCACGGGGAGCGGCATGCTCTCTTCTGCCCCCGGCTTCTTTCACACAGCATGTTTTTAAGACTCAAGGCTCGTGTGTATTATGGGAAAGCAAATGAGTGATTATGTTGGTACTTCTGAGAACCAGGATTTCTGACGTGGAAAAAGGAAATACAGATCTAAGACTGATGAGATAAGTAAAAACCCACAGGACTGAATGTGCACCAGAAGTTCAGTACGAACTCATCATGTACTTCATGTTTAAAAACACATATTTTCCCGAGTCTTGTCAACTGAAAACGCTTAGAAATGATGACCAACCCAGGAGCAACGAGACCAGGACTGTGCCCACTATGGTTCCTAGATACTACTCCTCATCAAAGGTAAGTATGGCTCCTTGGAAGGAGGGTGGATTCCAGGCTCAGAAAAGGCAATGTGTCAGGCAGGTGTGGAACATCCTGCAATAACAGAGAGTTAAGGAGCCTCAGGCACCACTGGGTGGGGTCAAAAGGACTCAGATGCTCCCCTGAAGAGGCTCCCACTGGTCAGGGGTGAATACTTCAAACAAGAATAAGATGAGAACTGCAATGGATAGAAACACATCAAATATGCTTACGTCTAATTATTTATAATGAAATATGTAGTTTTAAATCTCCTTTGTCACCTTGGGAGGGTGCTAGAGAATCAACTCCTTATTCTGAAAACTAATAAATGATGGGAAGGAAACAGGCATTTATCTGGAGTTTCCCATATGAACTGTACCTCAGGGTAACAAAGAGTTGGTGAGGAGAAGTTCTCCTGTTAGAAGTAATCCAGAGAAAAATGAAGGAGTGACAGAATGTGAATGTCGCCGTCCTACAGCCCTCAGTGAGCCACTGGAGTTAGGCAGTAATCATCAGCGGCTGCTGACACTGTAAAGGGATGTGACTGGACACTCTGTGCCTCCTGATGGAGGACACACCACCACCTAGAAAGTGCTCGTCAAAGAATTGAACCGGACTCTGACCAAGCTTCTAGGTCTAACTGCCAACATCCCGGAGGCAGAGAGGACAGGGGAGCACGTGAAAGGACACCACTGAGGCGCGACCAACAAAATCCACACTGTGGGAAACGCTCCAGGACATGCAACCCAGTTTCTTCTTCAAAACGTTACAAAAGGGAGATGGACTCGCACTAATGAATCACAATGCAAGGACCTCATGTGGATCATGATTCAAACAAACTGTAAGAAACAGAAAACAATTAGAAGACAATCAGGGACATGAGAAGAATGACTAGGTATTGGATGACACTAAGGAATTATTGTTAGTATTATCTAGACATGACAATGGCATTATCTATGCTTTTAAAAACAATTTCTATTTTTTAGAGACAGAAATATTTACAGTTGAAGTGATACGATTTCTGGGATTTGATTTAAAATAATCTAGGGGAGAGGAGTGGGTGGGGATATAGATTAAACAAGTGGCTATAAATGTTGGAGGGGTCCCAATGGCCAAATTTGGGCCAATTTAAGCAACAAAATAAATAACAGTAAGAATGGATTGTGGGGGCCAGCCCCACGGCCAAGTGGTTAAGTTTGCAAGTTCTGCTTTGGTGACCCAGGGTTTGCTGGTTCAGATCCTGGGTGTGGACCCACACACCGCTAATCAAGCCATGCTGTGACGGCATCCCACATAGAAGAACTAGAATGACTTACAACTAGGATATAACCACGTACTGGGGCTTTGGGGAGAGTGAAAAAAAAAGAATGGCAACAGATGTTAGCTCAGGGCCAATCTTCCTCACCAAAGGGGAAAAAAAAAGCAAAAGAAACCCGAATGGATTGTAATTCGTAGAATAAAGCAAATATCCTTGAGTCCATGTTGGAATAAATAAACAAACAAGTAGGGGCCAGCCCTGTGGCTCAGTGGTTAAGTTCGCACACTCTGCTTCAGTGGCCCAGGGTTTCGCCAGTTCAAATCCTGGGCAGGGACATGGCACTGCTCATCAAGCCATGCTGAGGCAGCATCCCACATGCCACAACTAGAAGGACCCACAGCTAAAAATACACAACTATGAACCAGGGGGCTTTGGGAGAAAAAGGAAAAATAAAATCTTTAAATAAATAAGCAAACAAGCAAGCAAATGGGAGAAAAAAGAAAGCTCTTTCTTACAGTAAATTCCAAGTAGTAAATGTGGAAGGAACAATGGAAACAGGAAATTGCCATATGGCAAACACCACAGTAAGAACTGTTTCAGGTAAGAATTATCAATGGGTGCTAACATTAGGAGGGGAAAGAATGACAGGACAGAGGACATTTACACAGTGCCCAAGTCCTTTCCTACAAGGTACTCATTAGGTACAAAGGGACAAACAGTAACTTGCAGTGGAGAACCCTGGCAGACACGACCTCGGCCTCGATCAGAGGAACATCACCCACCACAGGGCAAAGCGCCATCATGTGCTTCTCGATGGGACGCACAGCGTCGTTTCCATAAGATTCCTGCCCACGCTGTATACCCTGAATTAAACTATGAGGAAACATCGAGAAAAACCAAATTGAGGGACATTCGACAAAATAACTGACCAGGATTCTTCAAAAATGCCACAGTTATGAAAGACAAAGACTGAGAAACCGCCCCAGAGCAAAGGACACCAGGGGACGTCTGCTAAATGCAATGTGTCCCCAAAAAGGATACTAGCGGGATGGCTGAAGACGTCTGCAGAAGGTCTCCAGGTTAGTTGATACCGCGTATCAATGCCAATTTCCTGATTTTATAATTGTTCTGATTGTTATATAAGACGTTAGCATTTGCGGAAGCTGGTTTAAGGGCATATGGAAAATCTTTCTACTATTCTTGCAACTTTTTTGGAAGTGTGAAATTACTTCAAAATGAACAGTTAAAAACAATTTTTAAAGTGGTTCTTAGTTGATAATTATTGAAGCTCAGTGATGGGCACCGGGGGTTCATTACGCTGTCTCTACTCATGGAGATATTTGAAATGCTCTACGATAAAAGATTAAAAAGAGAGGTTTAAGAGACAAAACCACCACATGCCAGGTATGGACCTTATGTGGATTTGATTCAAACAAATCAATGTAAGAGAACATTGCCAAGCCAGCCAGGGATGTCTAAATGTGGACTGGTACTAGATAATCCAGAGGAATTACTGTTGATTGTGTTAGGGAGGGGTTTTTTTCATCGTGATAAAATACACATAACATAAAGTTTACCAAAATTACCATTTTAAAGTGTACAAATCAATGGCATTAAGTATTCACAATGTTGTGCACCATCACCACCATCTAGTTCCAGACATTTTTATTACCCCAAAAGGAGACCTCGTACCCATTAAGCAGTCACTCCCCATTCCCCTCTATGCGCCCAGTCCCTGGTGACCACTAATCTATTTTACGTCTCTACGGATTTGCCTATTCTGGACATTTCATATAAAAGTCAAGTAATGTATAAAATATGGCCTTTTGTGACTGACTTCTTTCATTACCATAACATTTTTTTTCAATACTTTTTTTTTTTTTTTTGCTGAGGAAGATTAGCCCTGAGCCAACATATGTGCCAATCTTCCTCTATTTTTTATATGTGGGATGCCACCACAGCATGGCTGATGAGTGGTATAGGTCCATGCCCAGGATCCGAAACCATGAACCCAGGGCACTGAAGTGGAGTGCGCCAAACTTAAACACTACACCACAGAGCCAGCCCCACCATAATATTTTCAAGGTTCATCCACGTTGTAGCATTTATTATTACTTCATTCTCTTTAGGGCTGAAATATTCCGCTGTGTGAATATACTACATTTTGTTTGTCCACTCATTTGTTGATGGACATGGGCATTGTTTCCACCTTTTGGCTATTGTGCACAGTGCTGCTATGAACATTCGTGTTTAAGTTTTTGTCTGAACACCTATTTTCAATTCTTTGGGATCTATACCTAGGAGTGGAATTGCTAGATCATACGGTAATTTTATGTTTAACCTACTGAGAAGCCGCCAAACTGTTTTCCATAGTGGCTGCTCCATTTTACGTTCCTACCAGCATTCCTCTAAGAGGGTTCCAATTTCTCCACATCCTTGCCAATACTTGTTATTTTCCATTGTTCTTTATTAAAACAGAACATCCTAGGGGTTGTGAAGTGGCATCTCACTGTGGTTTTGATCTGCATTTCCCTAATGACTGAAGGCACCAAGCATCTTCTTGTTAGGTGTTTGAATGCACTGTGGTTACATCAAAAATGACCATGTTTTTTTGAGAAGCACACTATAATATGAAAGGATACAACAACAGTAAGTCTGCGATTTGCTTTAAAATATGACAGCAAAAAATAAGTAAATTTTTAAAAAGAAAGAAAAGGGAGGAAAGAAGAGAATTTGACAAAATCTTTTTTAAAGTAATTTATATATATATATTTTTTGTTGTTGCTTTGTTTTGTTTTTTGAGGGAGATTAGCCCTGAGCTAACATCTGCCGCCAATCCTCATCTTTTTGCTGAGGAAGACTGGCCCTGAGCTAACATCTGTGCCCATCTTCCTCTACTTCACATGTGGGACACCCGCCACAGCATGGCTTGACAAGCAGTGCATAGGTCTGCACCTGGGATCTGAACCAGCGAACCCCGGGCTACGGAAGCAGAACGTGCGAACTTAACTGCTGCGCCACCGGGCCAGCCCTGACAAAATCTTTTAATTGCTGAATCTGGGTGATGGATACATGTACCATTCTCTCTACTTCTGTGTGTTTGAAATTTGTCACAATAAGAAGACAAATTCAACTCTGAGAAACAAGTCCTGAAACCCAGGCTGTGCATGCCTGCAGTCTTCACTCACTCAAAACACACGGTTCTCCTTCTCCACCAGCCCCACAGGGCATATCCCGGTGTTTCCTGGGGACCCACAAGACCCCACACCTTCTGCCCTCTGTGAGTCTGAGGGGAAGGGTGGGCACAGAGTTCCAGACTTCCGTGCCCGTGGGCCGTCTTTTTCTAACCATTAGATCAGAACACATGCGGCAACCACGGGTCCAACAGTAAGGGAGTGCACGGTGATCCTGGGGCTCAGCCACGCCGTAGGATGCTGACACCGTCCCGGGTGCCATGTCCAAAACAGACAGCAGGATAGCCGTGGGCCAGCTGCAGACACGTGCCCATTGTTTCAGCTATGCTTTCAGGAAACCACTGGCTGGAGGGGACCAGCTCCACACTAACTGGGAAGGGGCGTGGGCACTGTGGATGCTAAAATCATAACCCCCGTTTTTTTTTGTTTTCAAGACATATGTTTGGAAGGCAATCTGTCTCACAAACAGTCATCCTGCAAAGGCGGCAAGATGTGTGATTTCTCTCTTAGAGTGTTTTAATTTTGCCATTATATTGTCTTTCCAATGAAATATTTCTAATACACTGATAGGACTTGTCAATTCTTATCCTTCCAGACAAGAAGTAAAAGTTGCTTAGAAAAAGCCACAGGCATTTCTGTTTCTCACTCTTACACTGAAACATTTAACAGGCTGAACACGTTCAGTGGGCCTCCTGTGCTATCTTTTTTCCCCCTTTCCAGCCAAATCATCTCTCATGGTGGGTCTGCCCTGGGCTGCCTGAGCCCCCAAACTCATCTCAGGCCCCACGGCTGCCCCAGCGTGGGCACCCTGGGCCTCCCCCAACACTGCTGCCTCTACACGCGCCCTTGGTGAGGGGACACCTACCTGGTGGGCTTCCAACCCCATCTCTTGCAGGGCAGACTTGAAATACTCAGGAGAAGGTTTCCCCACCACTTCGGCTTCAATGCCACAGGCATACTTGGAAGGAGAGAAGGACATGGCACGGGTTTGGGACAAAGCACCAGGTGAATGCCCGACCAGAAGTGAAGGCCTCCCCCTGGGGAAGCAAGGGAAGACGCCCCAAACATGCGCCCAGGGGCCTCCAGGGGGCAGGACACTTGGGCTGAGAGACACATCTCAGAGGCAAGAGATCACAACTCCACCGGGGCTGCCCAGATGCTTGGGGCCCCCCATCAGGCGCCCTGCCATCTGCTCAAAAGCCTGACCACAGCAGAGATAGCCCATAGCTGGCCAAGTCACAGGTGTCACATGGGCCACCCTGACTCTGCTCTCACTGGCACTCTTGCCTCTGCCCCTCCCTTCTCCCCGTCTCCCCCCGCAGGTCTGTTACAGGCCCTCCAGGGGAAAAGGTCCAAGACTCCATCTGCCTGCCTGTCCACCTTCCCACCTGAGTGCAGGTGGGCGGCAGCCAGTGTAGCAGTGAAGATGGGAGGTGACATGAGCTGACCTGGGGCAGAAGCCTGGCTGGGGCAGCTGACAGGGCATGGGTCAGAGCGGACGCTGGGGAGCCTCATCTAGCCTCACCTTGGAAATGGGGGAGGGTGTCGGGAGGAGGCCCGTTAGGACCCATTAAGCTCAAGGTGCTGCAGATGACCAGTCCAGGAATGAGGAAGATGTTCCACACAGATACGGAAGCCAGGAGTCAGAGAGGAGAGCGGCAGAGAGCATGCTGGGAGGGCCAATGGGTCAACGGCAGGCAGGGCTGGGTTGGGGAGGAGAAGGAGCGACAGGGGAGCAGAGTGACTGCCAGGGCAGCTGAGGGGCCAAGCTCCAGAGGAGAGGCAGCGCTCGGCTTGAGGCCCCAAATAGAAGGGCCTACTTTGAAAACATAAAAGGCAATTTTGGATGCTGAGCACACCCCTTTCTCCAGAAAGACCAGAAACATCCCTGACGGCCCTGAGATCTGAGGAGGGCTTGGACAGACCCCGGGTAGGTACCTCGAGCGCCTTCACATAGGCACCAACGTCCAGCATCAGTCCAGAAGTCTCCTTGTAGTAGCGTCTAGAAAAGAGCAGAAGTGGACAAGGCGAGCTGAGCCTGGGGTCTGGGAAATGCCAAGAGAAACCACTCTGTCCTGGTTCTGCCAGCTCAGGAGAGCCTAGTTCCAGGCAAGGGTCAGTCCAGATGCCAAGCTGAGAGTAACCAATGGAGGTCAGCCCCACAGAGCCCAGTGGTGGGTTACCACACCTGGGCGAGTGAGACAGCAGGCATCAGCTCTCAGTCACAATGGCTCCCTGCTGCCAGCCTTGTGGGGCCCCCGCCGTGGTGATTAACAGGGGACCCCAGGGGCAGATGGATCCAGTTGCTAACAGAGAGAAAGACAAGTGACCTGTGCTCTGGGAAAGGACAGCAGGTCCACAGAGCATGTGGTGAACCCCTAACTGCTAATAATTAAGCCCTAATTGCTGTCTAAAGAAGAAAACTCCATTGGTTCCACAGCACCCTGCCCCATCTCCTATTAGCCAGAGGCCAAGAGAGCTGTCGGGTTCCACAGGCGCCAGATGCTTTTAGGGGAAGACAACTGTTTCTTCCCCATCTCACTAAAGCCGAGACAGGTCGGCTCCCAGGAGCACGCCTTTCTGAAGATGGTTCACCGCTCTTGCAAGCACTGTGCTGAGCCCCGGCCGCCACTGCCTGGCCCACCCCAGGCCACACGCAGACCTCTGGGGACACCCAGTGGACCAAGCCCAGTTCTCTCTGAGCAAAGCCGTTGGACTCTAAAGAGGGGAGAAGATAGTTTAACCCATGCTGCTCTGAAGACAGGGTCAGTGGAAACTCAGGACTACACAGACGTTTCGAGACCCGTCGCAGCAGTTAGCTCTCTCCCATTCCCAGGCCCTTTGAACACGGGAGACATTACACAACGTGTATGCAGAGAGCCTAAGAGAACACTAAAGCATGCTGACTCCAGGGTTCAAATCCTCTCTCCATTTCTTTTTAACTAGGCTTTGGGTTGCTTAAGCCCTCTGGGCCTCAGTTTCCTAATCTGTAAAATGGGCAAAAGAAAACCCAGTACCTACCTCATGTATTGTTGTGAGGCGTGAACAAAATAATGCACGCAAAGTTCCTCACACGATGCCTGGCATGTGGAAACTGCTGAAAAAATACTAGAGAATATTGCTATAAATAACTTTCGCCCAGACTGAGACGTGGCAATAAGACCTGAGCTGGGGAGGACAGAACGAGCGCAGGTCTTTCTCTCCAACCTGTGGGAGTGACACCTGGTCTGCACCTATTTAAAAGGTTTGAACTGAGCTCTCAGATCCACCCAGGGCTGTGCTCTTCCTCCAGCTCTGCCACGCCCAGGGACTCGGCCTGTCCCTCTCCGCCCTCGTGAGGCCGTGAAGGCTGGGAGGTTGCACTGCCCGCCACTTGACCCGGCACTCGGGGACAGGCGCTCTCCCGCCCTGCGCTCTCCACTGCCTGGCTGGGCTTCCACTGCGGCTTCAGCCACACCCTGGGCCTCAGCAAGGACTGGTTCCCTGCCACTCACTCCTGTCCAGTGGATTTGGGGCCTGGAGCCCGTCTGTGGAAGCCCTGGGAGCGTCTCCTGTCGTGACAGGCTTCGCTGGTCTTCAAGTGAACCCGAGACCTCTCCATGAAGGTCCAAGGCTCTGTGCTCTGGAGCCACCCCACAAGGACAGGGACTAGCTGGGACACTGCACACGGCAGGAAGGTGCCTGGTAGCCAGAGAGAAGCCACCTGCTTACAGAGGCAGGACCTCCAAATGCTCCCCCTTTTAAAGGGTGACCCCAAAACACAGTCTTAGAGATCCCTAATTGCATTTGTCTTAAATCCAGAATCTAGACACGTATTCTGCATTCATACAGCCTCAAAAGAGTGTTTCCTTTTATTTTTCCCATTTCTACCACAAACTACTTTGGTATGACCATTTCCTTAGCCAGGTCCCGAGTTGTAAGGGAGGAGTGAAGGATGAAGTAAAGCGGAGTCTAGCCGAGAGGAAGAGGGAGACGCCGGGCGCTGGGGCCTGCGCTCGTGGGCACTGCAGTTGGTGTCCGTTAACTCAGTCCCCCACTCAGGATGCAGCTGCCCCACACCCCCTGCAGGACTTGGCGACACTCCCAGACCCAAGCTGCCCCCAGGGACTCTCAGTCTGATGGGGAAGCAGACAGTCCACAGACAAATCTAAAGGGCAGGACACAGGCCATGACGAGGGACCCAGTGCCCTGGGCACCCTGCGGGAGTGGGGCTGGACACCCTGGGGACAGGGAGGCTCCCAGAGAAGGAGACATCAAAGCTGAGACTTGAAGCCCAAGGGCAGGGAGTGGAAGTGTGTGGGCCTGGGGAGCCCCTCAGAAGTGAGTGCAGCCCCCTGTGGGGGACCCGGTGGTCCAGACCCTGCTCTAGGCCAGGCCTCAGTCAGGCGCTCGAGAGCTCCACTCGGCCCCTTGCCCTCCACGTGATGACCGCTGCAGGAGGGGAAGAAGGGGGCAGTGGGAGCACAGACTGGGAGGGAAGGGGACCAGGGGGGCCTCCCTGAGGCCGGGACAGGTGGAAGGGAGCCAGGGCGGAGGGCAGAGGTGAGGAAAGCATGCAGCCGCGTAGGCAGGGTTTACCCAGAAGCCAAAGAGCAAATTATGGGACAGCGCCACCCAGTAGCCGTAGGCCCAGCTCTGTCTGGAGCCGAGCATCCGGGGGGCCTCCGGGCTGGCTGGAGGGGGCACCTCCCCTTTGGGAAACCCTCCCCAGGACACCCACGTGGCACAACTTCTGCCTGCCTCATAGGTGCCAATTCCTTCTTCCAGTGACAGAAACCTGGACTTTCTTAAGTATAAATTTATTCCTGATGGGAGGAAAAAACTGAACATGCAGCTTAATATACACAATCAAAACCTTGTCTCTGGTACATTCATTTTTAGTTTAAAGAAAAACCTGACTTTCATAAATCAAAATTAGAAACCCAAATATTTCTTTTTTAACTGAATCTGGACTTGTTTTTATAGTGCCCAGAATTTTTCTTTATTTCTTATTCATTCAGGAAAACAAAAAGGCATCTTGAAGGCCATCTGTTAGCTGAAAACATTTTTAGAGATACAGTAAATACAAGGACCTAAGTTAATTTTTTTAAATCTAAAGGCCCAGGTTATTCCTGAAACACTGGAGCTTTGATATATTTATCTCTAGTTCCTGGCATAATGAAAGCCCCAGCAGGCCTGGCGAGAACCGGAGTGCTCCAGCCACAAAGAAGGGACTGTGGACGCCAGCGAGACAGGAGAAGGCCGGGGAGACGCACTCAGATAGATTTTATGCTTTATTCTCCTGCCCTTCCGATTATTCAGCACAGCCTCCCTTCAAAATGACCACTTGACCTTTCCCACAAGAGCCATTAACCTTCCATCGTCTGTTGCGTAAACAGCTTAATTTTCTGACGGCAGCATGACAGAAGAAATTACAAAGGCAATTCCCACTCTTGGTCCAAACAGATGCCAAATGTAAATCACTCCATTTCCAGGAGGAGGACATTCTGCCCCAGTGCCTCCGCCATCCTGCCTCTTCAGGGGCGCCGCTTGGCCCGCTCCGGTGGGGGATGGCCCCTCACCACGAGTGACCCCCACTCCGATGTGACAGCAGCTCCTCATAGATCCTAGGCTGTCCCGAGAAGCTGTGACCTAGGCCCAAAAGCTGTCAGTTCCTTTCTCTGGTTTTTGAGCACCCAGCACACAGCCCGAGTCAGAACGCCCATCAGCTGGAGGTCTCACTAACCACTTATTTGCGAAACAAGCCCTTGCCTACTACTGAATTTGCTGCAGAATTACAAAGCTGAATGCAACTGATGCCGTGTTTTTGTTTTTGTTTTCAACAACATATCTATTTTGACTACTACCCATAATCTGGAATAATAACTTTCAATAATTAGAAATAATTTTAAAGAAAAAAATTTTAACATAAATGTGCTCTAACAGAGCTTCTTAATTATGTTCTTCTCCAGCGAGGGGTTGGTAACTGTAGGGGCCAAGCCTGGACCGTAAAGGAGTCGGCAGGCCAGGTGCTGTGGTTTGTAGTAACCCAAATTGCAGAAGGTTAGAAAGGGACAGTGATGGTTAATTTTATGTGACAAGATGGCTTGGCCACAGTCCCCAGATATTTGGTCAAACATTATTCTGGATGTTTCTGTGAAGGTGTTTCTTGGATGGGATTAGCATTTAAATCAGTGGACTGTGATGAGTAAAGCAGACTGCCCTCCATAACATGGTGGGCTTCATCCAGTCAGTTGAAGGTCTGAACTGAAGAAAGTCTGACCTCCCTGAGCAAGTAGGAATCTGCCAGCAGACAGCCTCTGACTCAGACTGTAGCTCCTCCGCGTCTCCAGCCTGCCTGCCTGCCCTGCAGATGTTGGACGCACCAAGCCTCACGATCAATTTCTCCTTATATATATAACTCTCCACATCCTGTTGCTTCTGTTTCTCTGGAGAACCCTGACTAACACAGGACACATTTATTTTATTTGTATAAACACACTAGAATATTTTTAGTTCCTAAAAGAAATATATCCTCTCTTTTCTTCCTTGAAATCTCTTTCATTTGCCTATTTTGATAGAGACATAGCCATGAAGAAATGTTTCTCCACTATGAGAAAAACACAAATCGTATACGATAGTGGCAAGTGACTCTGAAGCCTGGAGAGGGGCACAACAGGAGGCGGTGCATTTGTGGTGAACTGGAACGAATGGAGGCCGTGGCTTTGGCTGAGCTGCTGTGCGCTCTGGAACGTGGGGCCCAGCACTGTCAGATCTTCTGATTTTTCAAAAGAATCCAGAAATATGGGTATTTTATGTAAAATCTCCCATTTTTTAAACACAGCTCAAAAAATTTAAGATCTTGTGTGGCCCAAACATCTGCTCTTGAATGCAGCCTAGAAGTGATGAGCACAGGCTCAGGGTGGCACTCCTGGCTGGGGGACCATGGCTTATTTCACCCCCTATGCCTCAATATACCCTCCCGTAAGATGGCAATAACACTGCCTACAGCTCACAGGGTTGTGGTGGGAATTAAACAAAATGGAGTACATAAAGTGCCTGCTAATGGCCGGTGGCCAGATTCCAAGTCCCTCCTTATCTATGCGAACAGCTGACCCCATTCAGCAGGCAGAGGTAGGGAGTTCTCAACCACCAGAAGTACCAAAGCTGGGAAAGGCTTCCCCAGAGATGGCCCCAGAACTCCTGCACTGCGTGAGAAGCTGTACATGTAGGGCTCCACAGTGTGCTTGCAACTTTAAGAGCCTGTGATTCTAAAATCCTAGTGCTGCTTCTGTTGATGACAGAACAAATGTGCACGGCTTTCTGGGAAGCAACTTGGCAATACACACCAGGAACCTCAAAAATGCACATCATCTGAAACACACAAATGCTTACCACAGCCTTGCTTTGGTAGAAAACCAGAAACAACCTAAATGTCCATCAGGTGTCGGTTAAAAAAACTACAGGATATCCTGTAAAAAAGCTTACAGGAATGACCATCTACAGAGATATCTATTTATTGCATGGAAAGTTGTTCACAAAATATCGTGTGGTGAACAATAAAAAATGGGCACCATCGGGGCTGGCCCCGTGGCCGAGTGGTTAAGTTCGTGCGCTCCGCTGCAGGCGGCCCAGTGTTTCGTCAGTTCGAATCCTGGGCGCGGACATGGCACTGCTCATCAGACCACGCTGAGGCAGCGTCCCACATGCCACAACTAGAAGAACCCACAACGAAGAATATACAACTATGTACTGGGGGGCTTTGGGGAGAAAAAGGAAAAAATAAAATCTTTAAAAAAAAAAAAAAAAAAAAATGGGCACCATCACTAGGTCAAGATGGATGCCAATGTGAGAGCACATCCGTTTGTAATGATCTGTCTGCACAGGAAGCCACCTGGAAGGACACACACCAAACACTGACGGCTGTCTCTTACACAGTGGGACTGAAAATACTTTCTGTTTTCTTCTTTTTGCTCATCTGTATTCTCTAATTTTTCTTTAGTGAACATGTGCTGTCTTGGTGGTAAAAGATGTTGAGAAAGATAACCAACATGGTTTTTTAAAAGAAAGAGATGGCGAGGCCATGCTAAAGGCTCCGACAAAAACAGTGGTCACAAAGTCACAACTTTGCAGAGACTGTGGCCAGAGATGTGGGGTCTGGACCAGAGTGTCCCACAGGCCAGAGAACCTATTTCTCTCCACTTAGGTGTCCCCTTGGCACAGTCCTTCATGCCCTGTGTTGTGTCCTGTGCATGTGCACCTAAACTTGGGACAGTCAGCACCTGCTCTCTGAGATCTCCAAGAGGTCTCTGTCTGCAAGGACCCTCCCTGCTCTAGCCTCTCCCAACCAAGGGCCCAAATGGAAGCTTGACCAACTAGCTCCTGAAGACAGAGTATGCTGATTTCCTAAAAAATTATTAAAAGGAAGGAAGGAAGAAATGAAGAGAAAAAGCAAGAAGGGAGGGAGGGAAAAGAAGTCACCTTGTGCCCACTCCATGCCTTCTCTCCTGATTCTTTTTTTTTTTGAGGAAGTTCAGCCCTGAGCTAACATCTGCCAATCCTCCTCTTTTCGCTGAGGAAAACTGGCCCTGAGCCAACATCTGTGCCCATCTTCCTCTACTTTATATGTGGGACGCCTGCGACAGCATGGCTTGATGAGCGGTGCCACGTCCGTACCTGGGATCTAAACCGGCAGACCCCGGGCCGCCAAAGCAGAACGTGTGCACTTAACCGCTGCGCCACCGGGCTGGCCCCTCTCCTGATTCTTTAAGTTAGAGACCCATGGAGCACCGTCCAAAGCAGCCAAAAGCAACTCCCCCTGGAGCCAACTCACCCTTTCCCCAGAGATATGAGCACGGGATTCTCCAGCTCCATGAGCACCTGGAAGGCCTTATTCATGTTCTGATAAGAAAAGCTTTCTCCTGCGTCTCCAATGACCACACAGTTGGGGTTGGACGTGTCGATCTGATCAAATTCTGAGCGGATTCCTGGAAAGAGAGAGAGAGAAAGAGGGATAGAGCCTCTGGGTGATGCGGCCTGCCTCCAATCTCCTACCAGGGACACCTTCTGTCTGTCACATCTGCCTGTCCCATTCTCGGATGCTCTCTTTCCAATCCTCACTGCTGCCATGGGAGGTGGGCAAGGAAGGGGTGTATCCCCATTTTATGGATGAGGGAATTCCAGCTCCCCACAGTTAGGGAGCTTATTAGGAGACAGATGGGCCCAGCCCTGAAGCCCCACCCCAACACAAGCATCACTGCAAGAGCTCCTTTAGTTCAATACCACAGGCAGGAAACCTGTAGCTTTGCAACTAAGAAGGGAAATCTGTCTGAAAGACACAGATTCCTAGACGTAAGACGAAAAAAGGCTGCTGCAACCTTTATAGAGTTGGTACTGCTGGCCCCAAACTGTAAGAACCATCGACACATTGCAGCCAAACCCCACTCGAGAGGGGACAACAGGGGCACACACATCCTGAAAAGGAGCAGAATCTCATCCCCACCAGCCTGGTTCACCAGCCTTCTTGGGAACATCTCTTTCTCCTTCACCTTCCATGCCCTCCCCCATTTCATATTAAAAAAGAGAAAGTTGAAAGGATAAATCGGGTCATTGGCCTTGTATCTTCAGTCCCTAGGAAGAAACACTCTCATCTATCTTGGTATCAGATGTTGACATTTCTCGACTAAAAAACTGAAGTAACCACAATGCGATACCACTTCATACCCACCAGAATAAGGAGAATTAAAAAGACTGACAACACCAAGTGCTGGTGAGGATGCAGAGCAGCTGCAACAGCTGGCAGGAATGTAAAATGATACAGCCCCTCTGGAAAAAGGGCTGGCGGTTTCTTATAAAACTGAACATACATCTACCCTATGACCCAGAAATTCCATTCCTAGGTATTTACCCAAAAGAATTGTACAGGAATGTTCATAGCAGATTTATTCCTAATAGTCTAAAACTGGAAACAACCCAGGTGTCCACTAAAAGAGGGATGGACAAACCAACCACAGTGTGTTCACTCAAGGGAATACCACTCTGCAAGGAAAGGAAGACACCTACTGACACATGCAACCACATGCTGGTCTCAAAACAGCATGCTGGGTGAAAGAAGCCGCACACACACGACTACAGCGAAAGAAAGGGTAAAGTCAGCAGGCCTGGGCTGCTCATACCCTGCACGTGCCAAGGAAAGGCGTCTCCATGACAGGTCCTCCAGCAGCTCCTGGGAGGTTACCTCGGAGTCCTTGGAATATTCTGCCTGGAAGGAAGGTTTTTGGAAGCTGGGGCCCTGGGCCATGCTGTGTCAGTTTGACATCTGGGGGGCTGGAGACTGAGTAGCCAAGGTCAGATATGCAGACACGGCATGCCTACCCAACTGACCCTTAATAAAAACCCTGGACACAAAGTTCCAGGGGGCTCCTCTGGGTGACAACATGTCACATGTGCTGTCACCCATCACTGCTGGGAGAAGTAAGCGCATCCCAGCACAATGCCACTGGAGGGGACAGGTGGAGGGTGCACCTGCAGGCTCCTGGAGTTTGCCCAGGCGTCTCTTTCCTTTGCTGAGTTGAATCTGTATTCTCTCACTGTGATAAGCTGGAACTATGAGTACGACCGCTTCTGAGTCCTGTGGGTCCTTCTCGCAAGTCATCATGCCTGAGGGTGGTCTTGGGAACCCCCAACATAACCAGATGCTGTATGAGTCTATCCATATGAAATTCTAGACAAGGCCAACTTACTTATAATGGAAGAAATCCAAATAGTGAGTTCCTCTAAGGGGGTTGGGGGTTTGCTTCCTCTGGGAAGAGCATGCAGGAAATCCTGGGGTGACGCTAATGTTTTAGATCTGTGTGCTTCTGTCAAAAGTCTGCGAGTACACTTGAGATTTTTGCATTTCATTGTAGGTAAATTTTACATGAAATGAAAAACTAAACAGATACTGAACTTTAGTTAATGATGTGCTGAAGTTTTAGGGCAAGTGTACCGATGTCTGCAATTTATTTTGAAACACATCAACAAGAGAAGATGGATAGATGGATGGAGGGATGGGTCGATCTATAATGAAAAAAATATAGTGAAATGTCATTGATAAAAATAAGGCGATGGGTATTCAAATATGCCAAGGAAAATTCTTTGAGCTTTGCTGTATGTTTGGAAATTTTCATAATAAAATGTTAGGGGGAATAAATTCATCAACAACAAAAGTTGAAAAAAGATTCGAAGTCTGAAAACACAGGCACATTCATGAAAAACACAGAAGCAGGATTCCAGCTAAGGAAGGGCCTCTGAAGCTCTCAGATCTGCTCGGGGCGGGGCGGGGCGGGGCGGGGGGGGGGGGGGGGGGGCGCGGGGCCGAGGCCCCCCCCCAGGGCAACCCCAAATTTTCCCTCCCCCCCCCTCCCTCTCCCCCCCCCCCCCCCC